>NC_040019.1:11980875-12064992 GCF_000972845.2 Larimichthys crocea
GGGTTAACTGAATCTAGGGCCATTTTCCACAGGAGTTTTTTTCAGTGAGATTTCATGGTGTCGCCAGTTGAGGGCGCCATAGCGAACGTACCTGAACGCAACGCGGCGACAGACTCGGAGTGGAGTGTGGAGCATTTCAAACTAAGTAATGATGACAAAGACGCTCAGTGTAAACTCTGCGTTGCTACGTTTAAGTTCAGCTTCAAAAGATACCACCTTCAAAACCTGCAGCCGTGTTGACGCGCTAGCAATTAGCATTAGCCACTAAGAATTAAATACATGCTGATTGCTAACATGCTAATGCTAATTGCTTAATGCTCCTGTGTGTAAATAAACATGCTCAGCTCACTCGTCACTCTCAACATTTCTGCGGGAAATTGTTAAATAGAGGCCCTCTAATTTTACTGTCACCTTCCTCAGGGATGATTTAAGCTGTGTTCAGTACTACATGTTACTGTAAGTTTCCAGGGCTAGTAATCTTACTGTGACCTTTCTCAGAACAAGGGAGATTATAAGTGGTGCTGCTAATGTTTCAAGTTTTTCATCTAAGTACTTTACCAGATAATGATATGTAGGCTTAATATTGTGTAGGCTAAGCCCATATTGTATAGCTTTAAAAAATATTTTATGTTGCTTAATGTATTTCAATTTTTTGTGCAGAATTTATTTTGGTTAGATGCCATATCTGTACCGTATCCCCACTGGTACAATAAAACATTAGTTGAGGAATATAACATGCATTTTTTATTCAGTATATAAGCAATATTTAACTTTATGTTAAAGACACCGTGAGAAATGTATGTTCTCAGAAAAAAAGCCGCTTATCAGTTAATCGATCGATAAGGTCAATCAACTAACAATTAATGAATTAATCGATAATTTGCATCCCTACTCTGAATACACCTCAGTGTATTTATCACCTTTACATTAAGGACATTTCTGGATTTTTCGTTTTATTTCACAGAGAATGTCAGGCAGTATTGGGAGAGAGCAGGGAATTAATGTAAGACTGCAAACTTACCAGGATACAGTGCAGCAGGTCGCAGTTTGTTGTTGAGATTTTTTTCCATGAAATGAATTATTGTTATGACATTTGCTTTTACTAGCTAGTCGACAGTGGTCACAACAGAAAATGCGATATGTGAAACGAAGGATGGATGGATGTGATGCGCAACAAATGTCCCAGATCAAATTGTAAATTTCTTTGTGATTAATTGGCAATCCCCCCGTTTGTTGGAACAAAGATGAGTCTTCTTTTCTGTGTTTACATGAGATAACAAATGGTTGTAAATGGTTCAGTCTTTCAGAGTGCGCCGTGTATATCACGTCAACACAAAAAAAGCATTGCACATCTCCTTTTTACCTAATGGATAAGTTTGTAAAGAGGGGAAAAGGCCCTTGTATGTCAGGAAGTCCTTGGCAGCTTGGAACACAATAATGGTCTGTGAGTGTTAGACACTGGCATCTTTTTGGCCAGTGTCTTGAAAGGTAATATTTATTATGACTTTCATCTTGATGAGATATGTGCGTTCTTAGGGAGATTGCGGCACTACTCTGTGCTCTTTAGGTAATGACAATGATTAATCATCGAAAGCACACAAGGGGAACAATAATGAATGAATAATGGGCTATTTTGTGTTCCACTGATTTCCACCTCATGTGTATCTAAAGAATTAATGTCATCACAATGAACATAAGAGTGCTTGACATCAGAATGCTTCAGAGACAAAATGGCTTATGTCCTTGGTATGAAGGAGCCATTTATAAATTGTGTATGGTATCTTAATGTTATGTGGAGGTTTCTTCTTATCTGTGGTGCTGATGTTTCTTTTTCACTTTTTGGTTTCTGTAAGAAATAAAACTTTTTCTTTCTCAAAGAAACCAAGAAACTTATATATATAAAATACATTCAGTTTAAAAAGTTCATCTCTTTACATTTTTGCAGCCGGCAACCATCAAGACCCATAACATCATCGAGAGGACAGCCAACTTCGTGTGTCAGCAGGGGGCTCAGTTTGAGATAGTTCTGAAAGCTAAGCAGGCCAGTAACTCCCAGTTTGACTTTCTTCGCTTTGACCATTACTTGAACCCCTATTACAAACACATCCTACGGGCCATGAAGGAAGGTCGATACAACCTTGTCTCCGCCAGCAAGCAAGAACAGTCTCAGGGTGAGTTATAGAAAGCAGTCACTGAATCCATAGGTGTTATGTCCTCACATGGACATTAAATTTGCACTGTACTGTAATCAATGCAGAAATATTAGATCTATAATATAGGAGCAATCGAACAGAACATGCGATAAGAAACATTCACACTCTGTATTGATTATAACGTTGAACATTTGCTCATCTATTTATTCAGTATTCTTTTCGCTTGCTTGCTGTAGACTCCCACTCGGATGATTCAGACGAGGATGGGGATGGCAGTTACCTACATCCCAGTCTGTTTGCCCCCAAAAAGTGCTCTCGCCTGGAGGAGCTGGTGAAGGTAATGTACATAGAATGTAAGCCACCAAGTGTGGAGCCTTACCTGTTGGATACAGTAGCTACTTAACTTTGCAACATCAACTTTGTCTTATGAGGCTTAAGAAGTAAGAGAAGAGTTTTCATTGGACAGCAACCATAGGCTGCTCATCTTAACATGTCACATTGATAATGGCTCTGTTACACCCGCTTTAATATGCTGTGAAAGTATACTGCAATTCTGTGAGACAACCACTGCCTGCCATGTGAATTACATCCTGTTAGAACTGCTTATTTCCGTTATAACATTCTCTAATAGCTATATTTTGTTTCCTTGTCTTCATGCTGTTACCGTTTTTTGTTAGTGCTTTTCATATGCCTTGTTAGGACAGCCATTAGTCTTTGACAGGGCAGCAAGAATAGAAGCATGTCTTTTTCAAGAAACATAATGAGCTCTTTCTAGTAACAAGCTGTCCAAATGTTGTCTCCCATCAAGAGAGCCCTTTTGAAAACATCCACTCTGATTTTCAACTAATGATTCATGTATCGTTTTTGGGGTTACCAAGGAAGATTAGTTTATGTGTGGCGTAATGCTAAACTTTTACACTACATTTCATGGTTTTTGACTTCAGAGAGCTTTGAATATTTGGTCTGCGTATTATATTATTGCTGTAAAATAGTTCTGTCTACTATAATTGTGAATGTGGTGTGATCTCAATGGTTTTAGCAATCCTTTACAAAGAAATAACATAATGGCCTGATGGACTTTTTTTTTCTTTCTTACAAACCGGCCTTATTTTTTCTGCAGCCTCTAAAAGTAATGGACCCAGACCATCCTCTAGCAGCACTTGTACGAAAAGCCAGGCAAGAAAAAAATGGCACTGCAGCAATGGCAACCAAACCAGAGGAAGTGCCAGACCCAGCTGCCTCTGGCACTCCAGCGCAGTACACTACTGACCGTGAGTATAGATTTCTTTTTTCCCCCCTCTGAGAACAAAAGACACACATCTGAAATGTATATATACTCTATATGTTTATTGCATGTTATATGGTCTACTGTATGTTGTTCAGTCTTTTCTTTCATCATGGGTTTTCAGTCACTCTTCTGCCTCTCTGCCACGTAGGTTTGCTCTTGTTCGTCTTTACACTGAGCACAGAAATGGTTTCATTTCTTTAAAAAAAAGAAAGAAAACTTCTTTGCTCTACTGTGCAGTTATTAAAACTGTACTGCTGACCACAGAAAACGGGCGTTTTGACCTCCTCCTCCACCATAGTCTGGAACTGATGTGAACAAAGTAATATTGAGCTTAGGTGTTTTGGGGCAGACCAGACCTCCTGAAATCCTGACCTGACCTGAATCAGCTCTCGGGTCCACACTTTCTAGTCCACCTGGGTTCTGGGTCAGGTCAGACTTAAATAGATATGTGTTTTTAGTGTGTGCAAAATTCCAATTAGACCTGACAGAGTGTGACACACATACTGCATCTGTAGTAACGGGGTCAAAAAACAACAAGTTAATTGATTTGAATGTATCTTCACTGTTTTAGAAATTGTACATATTACAGTAAAGAGATAGTCTTAGCTTTTACAAACTAAAGCATACCCATCATAGTTCTGCTCTGGAATTGCACTCCACTTTGACAAATGCCAATACCACTGTCATACATAGCAACCAGCTAATATTAACTTACTGGTCCAACTAGAAGAAGCCCAGTTGTCTGTCTTTCAGTCTTTTATTTCACAAAGCTCTTGCCAGCGACTAAAAGTCAGTCCCAGATTTAATCTTGTACTGCGACTTCTTGCTCGGTCACTCTCTCCTTTTGTCTTAGTAGCTTCATCTGTCAACGTCTTCTTCACCTCTGCCATTAAGTCAATAGAGGCCTGAAAACTTCTTCCCGATGGTCCATATACTCTGCGGAGCAGATTTCAAACTGAGCTACCATTAGCTAACAGTTCACAGTAGTTTGTTTACTTACTGTCCATCAGGAAAATCTGTAAATCAGAGAGAGGAAGCGGCACAGCTTCACCAAAATAAGTGAAATAGTTGGTGTGTGACTTAGTGCCATAAAGCTTTACATACTTCTCGCAGGTGATGGTACCTGGAACACAAGGTTACATAGTGTAAGAAACAAGTGTACAGGATGTAGAGTGGGAATGACAGAGCCACCTTTCACCCACTAACTAACAGTGAAACATCAAAATGATTAAGAAGCTGTTACTTTATGGTAGAAAAGTTACACAATGTTGCTTTAGTGGGCACTAGATCTATAACTACGTCTGCATGGCAACAGTACAGACACCACTTACATCTTGATGAATTGCATTATTATGAGCTACTTCAGAGAATCACATGAATATGACTAACAGAATTGCGGCTAATGCAATGCCTTGATCTTTCCCATACATGAAATATAACATTCAGCTGAAGTGTCACCCATGACATTTTTAAATTGGATGAAATATTTTTTCTTTTAGAATGAATGAAATAAAGCAAAAGCGCTTCCAATAAATAAATAAAAAATGCCTGGCTTCTGTACATATTATAGTATACAAGGCCATATACATATTCATTAATTATGAGTCACATCCACCCCCACACTGATACATAAGTTCATCATGCTCCGTAACAGTTGTTTATATAAACTCTTGGTCATTGGCCCCTGCTATACCGAGAGTGTTTATTTGTCCATTACTATGATTTATTCATCCCTGAGATAGTTGTGGAGGTTGTCTGTCCTTTGACCTGATCTTTGCTGCAGAAAAAAGGGCTGTTGATGTAAATTAACTGGGTGTAACAGACCTCACTGCTTACCCTCTTCCTATTCACCCCTCTTAACAAACATTTTTGTTGTATTTGGGAGACAGCAGGTCATAGCCCACAGAAGTGGTATAGATTATCTGAAAGCTGGGAAACTAAACATTTATATGAGATGCAGTTCTGCACTATGTACTTTTCTACTCATAAATATGTAATAAACAAAATAAACATTGTGCTTTGTTTGGGTGCCTGTTAAAAGTTTAAAGCGTATAAGGTTTGAGCATATTAAAATGGAAGTATGTAAGTTGATACCATTCACTGCACGGCTTTGGTCAAAATTGTAGCCACTTTCGACCACTAAAAAATTTATTAAAAAAATAAAAAAAGTCAAACATCCCTCCAAAATGCCACATCAAGACACCAAGACTTTGAGGAACACTATAGCAAAATTCATGCTGTAATTTGGTATCAAACCCTTTTGACATTTTCATTTTCCCATGATTGAATGGCGAAAATTTCTCTTCTGGAAAACCTCCTTATTGTCAATATACTCTGGAGGGCCATACAACCTCTGCTGTGATATTCCTAGATGTTACAATAGGTCATTTTATACATTGAGGTCAATTTAAAAAAAATGGTCTCACTGCAATGAAATGGCTACTATGAGGACTAACATCACACTAAGCTCATTGAAGACTCTCAGCTTTCAAGTTTTACTCAATTTATGCAATTCCAATACTGTTTTATACTGTTTAGGGACCCCAGTATGCATACATAATCACAACATACACTTGGTGAATAAAAAAAATAAAATAAATAAAAATCTGAAAATGGCCATGCCAGTTTTTCATGGCCAAAATTTTGCCTGAATTTGGAGTGTTATTTAGGCCAGTCATCCATGTGGAGCGGAAGGTTAATGATGTTGACACGCATTGTTGCTCAGAATGTGGGCACTGAATTTGCCCGTCCATGCAGCTATGCTAGACCTTTTCTTGTCTTTTGGGCATTCTTGTTTTTCCACTATGATGTGAATACAGCACATTAAAAATAAGTTGCTTTTGCTCTGTATTGCCTCTCTTAGCCGATGTAATGATACAGAAGACCTAACAATCATAGCACCTCCAAAAACACCAGCTAACTTCAACATTAAAGTCAATCAGTGAAATATGTCTAGCGATCTAATCATCTGTCTGTCTGACGGTTCAACTAAATTTCCTTTTATCCTTCTTTCACATCTTAAGTCTCAGGTCAGCTGCAACACATGTCAAGTTTGTAAATGAAAGCTCCGCTTTGGTTCGCCAAAAGAAAATTGAATGTGTCATTAAAGTCAACCAGCTTAGTGACTAATGTGTTAATATCACACTGTCTTCACTTTGACACTGAACATTTATTTTGTCCCTGTCCCTATATTGCTCCCCTCCTCCTCTTCTCTCTCTTTTCAACAAAGGGTCTTTGTAATACAAGCCCACTGATAAGGAAGATAACCTTTTGCACAGAGGTCACATGGTGATTTATATTCTCCTCTTTCTGCTGATTTAAATGACTTATTGCAGAAAGGACGTAACTTCTAATAACAGATCTTGACACTGAACAGAACAGCACAATATGTAAAACAACCACAACACAATGCGAGCTTCAGCAACTTAAGGTCTGACAGAGCTATAAAATGAACTGCTCTACCCCACTTTACTGTACCCCTGTGGTCTTAACCACAACGACCACACCAATGTGGCCAGTATAAATGCAGCTGCTCTTTGTCACCAATCACCTTTTGGCTCCGTTTAAAGAATTCATAAGAACGGGAAGTATTAATGTAAGCTCCTGTAGTAGCATTTAATAAGCTCAGTTTTATTCAGTTAGCATAGTCACTTGGTTGTCACATATAACATTTGCAGATTGCATGCCAGTGTTCACAAACCCCCACAAATGTATATTTCCAATAAAAAGAAACAGACCATGAATTTAAGGTCAACTTAGCTCAACTTTATAGCCTTCCTAAACAAGCCTGGTTTTGACAGTTTCTATTTCCAGTGGCCAATGCATTTGCAGCCCAAGTTTAGGGAAAAGGTTGTCTAAGCATTCGCCACACTTACAGTCAACCATGAAATTAGCCGCTTCTTGTGGCTGATAAGCTTCGACATGCAATGTTAGAATTAGAGGTGTCCAAAATGTTGAAATGAAGGATGGGAGTGACGCAGAGAACAAAGAAGAAGATTGGTAGTGTATTACTGGGCACCAGTGCAATAAGTCTTTCTTAACTAGTTAAGTTTCTTTTTCATCCAAGATTTAAAATTCTATTGGTGAGAATTCCTGTTGTTCTCAGGATAGTCTTCCTTGTTTTCAGGAGTATACAGTTAAAGCAGATTGCTGCATCACTTAAAAAACTAATTTGTAAAGTGATGGATTGACTGCCCATTTACAAACTTTTTACTCGTTCTTTAATTTGTCTAGCCATGCCAGTGCTTCTACTCTACATCACTATCTGTACACCTTCATCAAAACTGAAACCCAATCGTAACCCATCATGACCTTTTATGAGGCATTTTATCCAGATAGCAGCAGTGGAGCTCCACCGATATACAATTATGATCATTATCATTTTGATAACTGATTGTCTAGAGGGGGAAAAAATTCACTGATCACCAATAGGGATGCACAATCTGCATTTTTTCACCTCCGATACTGATACCGTTATCGGAGGTTTAGTATCATCTGATACAGATACAGAAAAACAGCATGGGACTACGGTAACAAACGGTATGTCTCATTGTGTGGAAAAGACTGGGACCATTCTCAATTGCTTTTCCCTGACCTGATGATGTTTCACCAAGGTTGAAATAGAAAGATTTGCATGACAAGACCCTGAAATTAATTAGTAAATTACCCTTTGATCCTCACGCACTATGTATTCACTTTAAATCAAAACAGTTGCTTCTCTGTATGCCCCACTATTCAACTTAAGTGAACAGAGTAAAGCATTACAGCATGCCAATTATGCCTCTTAAGGTCACCATAGAGTTCAACAACTCTGACAGTCTCAACAAAAACTGAACATTATGATCCTCTCTAAACTACTATTTTTTTTTGTGTGGCTGTAAAAATGGATGAGACTATATTGTACAGATTGTACAACTGTACAATTTAGACAACTGAAGCATTTGTGGCAGGAATTCCATGTAATAATCTCCTCCTTATTTCTTTACAGCAAATGCTGCAGCAATGTACTATGGGTACTACATGCTTCCCGATGGAACATTCTGCTTGGCCCCGCCACCCCCAGGGATAGATGCCAGCTCTTACTACAACACTATGCCCACAGCTGTCATGGCTCCCCCTACATCATCTGGGGCAATGCCTAATCTGGCAACTACACCCACCCCCTCTGAAACTACCGCCATGGCACCACCAGCTACAGCCCCTTCTCAGATCACCAGCTCTGCCGCTCCTGCTGTTGTACCAGAACCCAGGTAGGAAGTAATAGACGTGTCTGTCCTTTTTCTCTTTCATAGTTTTGCTTGCCTTTAAAATATTGTACTATTAGTACTATGACAGCACACCTGTTGAAACACTTCTCTCCACTTCACATTTAACATTTTCCTTGACAACAGTTTGAAACCGCAAGCTCAAGTTTCCACGCAAGCACCACAAGCCATCATTCCCCCACCGCCTGACATCCAGCCAGTCATAGACAAGCTGGCTGAGTATGTTGCAAGAAATGGTCTCAAGTTTGAAGCCAGTGTCCGTGCCAAGAATGATCCACGGTGAGTGTTCTTACCAGAAATAAATCTGTTTCCTCAGTCAGGTCTTGGTTTTAGGAACTCTTATCAGTAACTTTCCCTTCAGATACTGTAGAACCTCTTCATCATCCTCTGGCTCATTTTTTACGAGTTGCTCACCTCTCATCTTTTACAGTATTATTTCCTCTGTCTTCTACAGGTTTGACTTTCTGCAGTCTTGGCATCAGTACAACACCTATTACGAGTTTAAGAAGAATTACTTCATGCAGAAGGAAGGAAAATGCTTGCTAGAGGTATTATAAGCTTTGTGTGTGTGTGTGTGTGTGTGTGTGTGTGTGTGTGTGTGTTTATATGCATAATAATCAGATAGCCCACCCACATTCGGGCAAAACTTGTAGTGACACTTGAATGTGTTTGATACAATTGAACAGTACAACTACCATATTGCTATGGAAGTTGTCATGGGTACTCGCCGTCCTCTAATGGTTAAGATGGCTTTACCGCCACAGTGTTATCACACTGCTGCAGAATCATAAATTAATAAAACTTCTATATCGTGGCACAAGTAACAACATTCCTGTCATGGATACTGTGGAAGAGGAGTTTAACAAAGCCAAGTACATTTGTAAAAAAGGAAATGTTATCAGTTCAGCAAAAAACAAAAATAATGTAAAATGTATATATGTATCATAAATCTGCCAGAACAACCCACACAACTAAAATTGCATGCAGAGCTGATGAAAGTGTTTAATAGCAGGTGCTATATGCATAATGCAATGGCAAAGTTATTGGACCAACAATCATGTAGAAAGTCATTAGAAATTTGTAATTTAGTAACTGTTAATTAGTGCTGAGATGGGAATGAACATCAAAATAAGTCTTAATAAGTCTTACTCTAATATAGTATGCAATATTTAAATTACCCCAACTTTCCTAGAGAGATACTCTGTATCTTTCTTAATAACAGAGGACAGTTTTCTCTTAATCTAATAAACAAATACTGAACAGAACATAGTATTATCTTAATTTCTCTTGGGGTTGTCAAACTCCACCTCGCTCTCCTTCTACCCATGTGTTCTACTGCGTTACTTTTCTGATTGGTCATGAACAGCAAGCCTCCTCCACACACACGTGGTGTAGGTGTGTGGGTGTAAGGTGATTAAAGTTGTTTGGGGGTAAACATAAAACAAGGTGGATGTTTAAGTAGGAATTTAATAGTGACATTAGAAATAACCTACCAGAAACATGGTCATTTGTTTAAAAAAAATATATAATACCTACCACTTCTATTTGTGTGGGAATCACTGGTCCTCAATATGTGTTTA
Source organism: Larimichthys crocea (assembly GCF_000972845.2). Classification (NCBI taxonomy): domain Eukaryota; kingdom Metazoa; phylum Chordata; class Actinopteri; family Sciaenidae; genus Larimichthys; species Larimichthys crocea. Next base: position 11,991,161 of record NC_040019.1, read on the forward strand.
TATAGTGTTTTTTTGTTTTTGTTTTTGTGTGTGCTGATGACTTTGTTTTTCTTTTCTTTTCTTGCCGTCGTATTGAAAGAGGTATCAAGTATTACTTTTTAATACTGGTACTGTATTGACGTTTAAAATTCTAGTACCACGTCAACCTTAATTGCTTAAAAAAAGTTCAGTAATTTCAACGTTTTACTTCACCTGGCAGGTAATGTTCACTGTTCTGCAATTTGTCTCCTGTCATCAATCTCACTGTACCCCACACCTTTACTGTATGCAATTCTGTTTAACAGCTTTTGCAGCCCAAGTTTAGGGAAAAGGTTGTCTAAGCATTCGCCACACTTACAGTCAACCATGAAATTAGCCGCTTCTTGTGGCTGATAAGCTTCGACATGCAATGTTAAAATTAGAGGTGTCCAAAATGTTGAAATGAAGGATAGGAGTGACGCAGAGAACAAAGAAGAAGATTGGCAGTGTATTACTGGGCACCAGTGCAATAAGTCTTTCTTAACTAGTTAAGTTTCTTTTTCATCCAAGATTTAAAATTCTATTGGTGAGAATTCCTGTTGTTCTCAGGATAGTCTTCCTTGTTTTCAGGAGTATACAGTTAAAGCAGATTGCTGCATCACTTAAAAAACTAATTTGTAAAGTGATGGATTGACTGCCCATTTACAAACTTTTTACTCGTTCTTTAATGTGTCTAGCCATGCCAGTGCTTCTACTCTACATCACTGTCTGTACACCTTCATCAAAACTGAAACCCAATCGTAACCCATCATGACCTTTTATGAGGCATTTTATCCAGATAGCAGCAGTGGAGCTCCACTGATATACAATTATGATCATTATCATTATCATTTTGATAACTGATTGTCTAGAGGGGGAAAAAAATCACTGATCACCAATAGGGATACATGCTCCGCTTTTTTAATCTCCGATACAGATACTGTTTTCAGAGGTTTAGTATCATCCGATACAGATACAGAAAAACAGCATGGAATTACGGTAACAAGCGGTATGTCTCATTGTGTGGAAAAGGCTGGGACCATTCTTTTGTGCAAGGCAACATCAGACATAAACATTTCTTTCTTATTTTTTAAAAACAAATTAACAGATATAAATGTACTGAATTACTTTTTACTTTTTATTACTATTTATTTAATAACTGCACCAGTACAACAATCTTAAAACAATAGCTTCACAAGCTTGATAGACATTCAAAATGTTGGTTTGATTGATTGATTTTTGTTGCCTGCACACTATTAAGTGGAAATTTTTCAACTCTTTCCTTCATCTCCTTCAAAGTTAGCTGCTTCATACCGCCTCTGTTTTGTTTACTCAGTTCAAAGAACTCTGCGTGCTCTCTGGCGTGAAATTTCTGTAGGTGCTTGATTAAGTTGGTTGTGTTATAACTTGAAGTTTTACCACCGCCCCTCGGAACATTTACTGCACAGGTATTGCAAGTAGCCGTCAAGTTTGTTGGCTGAGGTAGTGTGAAAAAGTTCCAGATCCTTTCGCTCGCTCCATTTTGAAAACAATGTGGGCTTCCACACAGCGTGTTGCTTGCGTTTGACGTCATTCACAGCACACAGCATAGAATTAGACTGAATAGATCGGCCGCTATCAATCGGCCCCTTGCCAGCAATACCCGATCTAGAATTTTCTTCAATATCGAGTCCGATACAATACTAATATCGGATTGGTGCATCCCTAATTACCAGTATAGCAGCTGATATAGTGAATTTTTAAACGTGGATAAAAATGGACCTTTCCCAATATGATTAGTACTCAGAAGGTTGTTTTCTTAAACAAATACCAAACTTTATTAAGAATATTTAAGTTAAAATTTCACTCTGGATCACGCTGGATAAACTTTACAGTATATTGTATACATAATATATACCAATACAGATAATATCGGTTGGACTCTCACTCTTCTGGCCTAGCTCCCCAGTAGCACACTCCTTAAATGCTGTATGTATGTATGTATTGCAGCAAAGGCTCAGTCCTTGCTGCGAAAGCCCAGGGTTCAAATCTGACCTGTGGCTCTTTCCCACATGTCATTCCCTGTCTCTCTCTCCCCGCATTCCTGTCACTCTTCAGCTGTCTCTATCGGAAATAAAGCTTGAAAGGGCCAAAAAATAATCTTAAAAAAAATGCTGTATGGTGTACTGATTAACCAGTAACAGTTGCTAACAAACTCCCTGTGGTTTGGAAAGACTTGATTGTCTCCTGGGTTACATATATTCCCTTTTGGCTTCAAGGTACCCCAGATTCTTGCAGACTATTCTTTATCATTTATGATTTTCTCTCTCTTTGAAACTGGGCTCAGTAAGTTGTAGTTCGACACCTGTTTTGCCATTTATTTTAGGTTTATACCCTGGAGAAAAAAAGAACATTTGTTCATTTATATATTATAGAGCTTATTGTGATGAGAGGATTTTGCACCAGATGGCCAGCTTGAAATATGAATCCCTTTTGAAATGCCTGAACCACAGGGAAAAAATGAATACAGGCCACAGCAGCAGAGGGCTACAAAGTGATGATTCGAGTCATACATTTAACAAAGTTTAATATATAAATATACATCATATAACCTCACAATTTCTTTATTACAGGAATTAAAGGGATGAGTTCACAGCTCCTAGCTTCAAGGATTGTGAAGTAATTGTCCCTTGATCCCTTTACAATCACAATACAGAGACACCATGGCAGCAACCAAAACCTGTTGGAATGTACATATGGGCATGTGAGTGTTGTTTTGAGATGGACATGGAAAAAATGTGAACCTGTCCTCGTAAAATGAACTCTACCACTAACAAGTGGACAAGAGGTACATCATATATTTTCTTTGTACTCATACATATAAAATCTTCAAAGCACAACCTTACTAAGGGAAAGTTTCTTTTTTTTAGAAGAATGTGCAAGAATGTGTCTGGCACTGAGAATGCATCTCTGATTCGGTCTGCATGTCGAAGTGTCCTTAGGGAAGATACTAAACCCCAAATTGCTCCCAAAGGCTGCGCCATCAGTGTGTAAAGGCGTATGAATGGTAAGCTCCCAAAAACCTCATTTGGCACCTTGCATGGCAACCATTGTTATCAGTGTGTGAAAGAGAGATGTGAATGGTTTGTAAGGTAAAGGTGCCTGGAGTAGTTGGAAGACTAGAAAAGCGCTATATACAGTTCATCTACCATTCAACAAAAACATTTTTTTATGAGTTGAAGTGAAAGATCTAAGACTGCTTCTACGCGCACAAAAGGTTTACTTCTTTCAAATTTTTCTTAAAACTCAAATAAGTAAGCGCTTCTCCCTGACCAAGGCAGACATAAGCTACAGACATCAAACCCAGGTGTATTTTATTGATGGCATTTTGAGTGCACAGAGATACCTAGATGAGGCTCTTTGGATTATTGACATGCTATTCATACACAGCCATCACCTTGTGCTGCAGCATAATAATGCATGGCTGCATGTTACAAGGATCTGTACACAAACCACAAAAAAAAAAAAATAAAAATCCCACTTCTAGCGGAAATGTCACCCACTGAGCATGTTTTGGATGCTCTGAATTGGCAACAGCATGTTCCAATTCCTGCCAACATTTAGCACCTTTGGACAGCCATAGAGGAAGAGTGGGCCACAAGTCAACAAGCTCACAGATAGAGGCATGTGGTGGTCACACCAGACACGTGTGACATAGTCATTGTTCAATGCCTGAAAAATGTATTTTTAGAACACACCTGTATGTTTTAGAGTGGCCTTTTATTGTGACCAGTCCAAGGCACACGTGCAATTGTTATGCTGCTTAATCAGCATCTTTATATGCCACATGCCAGTGGGATGGATTATCTTGACCAAGTAGAAGTGCTCACTGACACAGATTACAACAAAAGAAAGAGAGAAATAAACCTTTTGTGTGCAAAGAAGAAGTCTTTTACTTCAACACATGAAAAATGGGAGTAAAAACTAAAAACAATATTTTTGTTGAGTGTATGTTATGTCAAATGGCCAGGTGGGTAGATAAATGGATAGATGCTTGCATATGTACATATATATGTATTTAAATGTATACTTACACATATACAAAGTTTGACGAGTCTTCTTTGTATCGTAGTGAGAAAGCGAGATGTGAGTGAGAAAGTATTGTAAGGAGCAATTTGTCTTTTGACGAATCGAATCAATTAGCTTGTCAGAGTGCAGAGGAGTGTGGCCCATTATGACACAGCACAGGCTGCTCCAACAAGCAGCTGCTCTGCTTTTCTATCAAGAAACCTGTCTTGTGTTTGTGATTGGTGCTGTGGGTAATGGAATGCAGATATTGCTGCTCTCAGTCGGTGCCATTATTTATAGTTTCACAGTTAATGAAAAAAGTGAGAAAGGACTAAAATCAGTCAAAACGGAGAGCATCGGGATGTGGGGCGGTTGCTGCTTTGTAGAAGTATCAATAACCTCTTTAAAATCTTCAGATTGTGGCACTTTTGGAGTGGATGAATAAAACTGGTATCTAAAAAGGAGCATTTTGTAAATAGTCTAAATCATCAAAAGACTTCTCAGCTTTAAGTATCAAACACATTCTTCTAACGAAGTTAAAGGATAATCGTCTCTGGCATCTAAAAGTAAATTGACACCCTGCTTCTCATTTTTTAAAACTTTGTTTTATTAACATTCAGGAGCACCTTTGACATTGAATGAAAGCCTCAAAAAAGGGTTGTATTTTAGCTAATCAGAAGTAAATAACTTTCTAACTAAAAGTGAGACAGGGAGACATGATTCACATGTAGTCTCAACGAGAAATTTATTTAAATTATCCCTGATTGAGTCAAATTAACACACAGTACAATGTTCTTATTTTGGCTGGACATGTTGCTATAATCTTCTTTTGCTGTGAATTGATGTCATTTTATCAAAAAAAAAATGTAACGACAAGGATGTTTATTGTTGAATTAATGTTTGCATTAAGCTGGCAGTTAACGTGGGATGGGAGTGAAGTATTTTGAAATAAATCTGTGAAATGAAACAAAGCATACATCCCATGTATAACAGTAAATGTGAAAATATCTCACATACAGAGCTGCACTTGGATCAGTTATTTGTGTTTTATATTTTTCATCTGCAGCAAGCATTTTTTTTATTTTGAACTGCTGTAAAATCTGGCTTTAGTAGTCTTTGAAGAGCTCGACTCCTAACCAGCACAGATTTTGCAGGCCCGCGATATGCTGGTGCGTGTTCCCATTTTGATTTCCCATTTAATACTTTCTGAACTGTCGGACTGTGAGTCTGTGAGTGTTGGAGCAACACGTCTGAATCAAGGTATCGGAGAATTCTAAGGGCTAAGCTGAAGGCGTTTTCCATGTGAGCACGATCGACTTCCAACTGAGGTCCTCCCTGAATGTTTAGAGTGAGTTTGCTCCTGCTTCTTCTCCTGTGTGCTTTGATTTTTTTTTTTGAAGTTTTTTTAGGATTTCTATTTTCTGGGGGCCCCAGGAAAGTGCTTCACTGTTGAAAGCTGTTCAATTACAGCTGAATAGTAGGAAGCTGCCTTTGAAGCATTCTTCAAACATGGTAAAATGCACCTCATGAGGTTAGGTGAAAACATCTTGTGGCATTGGCTTCCCTTTCATTCCATCTGCAGTTTATATTGGGGAAAGTGGCTAAGAGCACTTGGTCCACAGGCATTACTATAGAGGGTTTCTTGTTATCTGGCTTGTGCACACAAGCCAACTACGTCTTTGTGAAGGTACTTTGTTGATGTGAGGAGTGACAAACTATAGAGCAGCGATAGTAGAAAGCCATTTAAAGGTGAAAGCTATTTAAGAAACTAATTATACTGCCAGATTAGTAAATAGCAGAAAAAGACCTTAAAGACAATGTTCATCACAGTTACAATAAAGAAGTGCCCTAAATAAAGTACAAAAACCTGCGCATAGCCAATCTCTTACTTAAATGTGGTGGATATGTTGTTAAAATTTTATCTTCTATCTTCCCCTTAAATTAGACTCAGAGCTCAATGACAGTGAGTGGCGTGTTTTTCCAGTCAGGTGTAAAGAGGAGTTCATGTTGGTGTGTTAGTGAAAGAGAGACCAGTCAGTCATGTTGCACAACCAATCTGAAAAGCACATTAGAGGAGCAAAATGTGGGCTTGCCTTGACAGCCTACTGCTGTTGGAAAGTTAATAATTGCCATTGTAACCTCTTTTTTTCCCTTTACTTTCCATTACTGTTGTGTGTAAAATCTCATTTTTCATCTTATAGGATTGGTCCAACTCTAAACAGCCTTCTGCTTGTGTTAATGGTCTACCAACCTATTTCTTTTAATCCTGCAGTGCTGAAACATATCCATTAGGTCACAGCTAGAGGTTTGTGTTTTCTACTGCACGGTTGCTGTTGGTTCCTTCTACAGCAAAACTTCCTGAAGACGTGTAACTCTTGATTCTCTGTAATTAATTAGCACTGGATAAAATCCTGCAGATGAGGAATTACAGTAGTGAAATCCAACAGTTAGTTTCACTGGAAAGCAAAAATGACAACAATGATTTTTTTTTTTTGACAAAATGAAAGACATTCTTGCACATATTACTACTTTACTTCCAACTCATTCTCCGCACCATCTGTCTTTTGTCAAAATCCTACTTGTTTACCCACCATTTGGAAACACTGTCAATCCAAACAAATACACTTGCGCTAGATTGCATGGTGAAATTGTGTGGCCTCCACGACTTGTCACTGGTTTACTTTTTAACAGTGTAGACTGGAACTCGGTAATTGATTTTCTCTCTCTCTGTATTCTCTGTTCCTTCATCCAGAGTGAGGCAGTGGATGATGACGATGATAATCTTCAATCAGACGCGTCATTGTCAGAGTCCAGGCTGACAAAAGGTAAAAAAAAATAAAAATAATAATGGCGTTCACTTTCTCTTCTGTAGTTCATTCATTCAGTAAATGAGATGCAAAGCCTTCGGGTAAATATGTGTCTGTGTAAGTATACATGCACATATTTACTCTAGTATGTATGTGAGTGTGTGTATGTGTCATATGTTGGTGAATACGAACAGCTGCCTGTGAGTCTGTTGGTGTTTATGCTCCCAATTTCATTTGGTAACATCAAGCCAGAAATGTCTTTGCACAGATGAAGGAGCGTGCCTACCATAACGCTGGCAGGACATATAAACATGGGCATGTATGCAAATTGAGTGAGGCAGGCATTCACTTAGACTATTGGAGACAGGGGAAACTATTAACTAGTCTGAGTAGTGCACAAGCAAAATATCTAGCCTTTTACAATAAGGATCAATGATGTTTAGGCGATGAGGTACACTGTTTTCTCTTCAATCTCTACAAGAGCAGACTAAGTAGTGTGTCTCTGTCTTCGTGTTTGTCTGTCTGTCCGATGGATTCTCTCTATATCATTTTCTGGCTCGTCTTGTTTGTATATCTGTGTGTTTCTCGTTTTGTAAACCCTCTTTAGCTCTTACATTTTCCATGGCTCCCCTGTTCTCTCTCTCTTTCCATCCCCTCTCTAATCCTTCCTCCAGGCTATCCTTTCCTCCTTGTCCAGAACTTTTGTAAGCACTCATTGTCACAAACAAGTCTAATTTGCTTTAACCAGTGTGTTTTTGTTTTTCCCTTTCTTTCAGGTTGCGCTTATTTATCTGTTGTGAACATGTATTCTGTAAACCCTTTGTGTCTGCTCAACACCATATTTATCCACCTGTCTCTCTTTGCCATTACAGCTTCTTTTGCACCCATCTGTTTTGCCATCAAGGCAAAGGAAAATGACATGCTACCACTGGAGAAGAATAGAGTTCGATTAGACGATGACTCAGACGAGGACAAGGTCTGGTTCATCTCTGTGTGTTCAGTGTCTGTGGTTTATTTGGTGTGGATAGACTGATCTGTCTGAATATATATCTATCTGTCCAGTAGCTTGAAATGAACAAATTATCATATTTGTATGTTTGAAGTTGCTGGAAGATCAAGGGTTGGAAGCTGTGATGGACGGTGCAAACATGGCTGACAAGGAGCCTCCTCCAATCAGTGTGGTAGAAGAGAAGAGACCCTCTCTCAGTTTGGAAGAGTTGGAGGCAAAACAAGGTAACATCATTAAAAAAAGACTCAGGAAATATCGAAGCATATTTATCCTGTACTGCTCTAGGCACTGTATCTCGTGTTACTATAGGTAGCAATAATATATATATAAAAAAACAGTTTACGTAAAGGATAGACAAAAAAATATGTAAATATTTCTAGAAATTTTGATTATGAATGTGTAATTATCACCTGACATACTTAATTACTTTCATGTTGACATGTTTTGTCGACACGTCTTATTTTCCTGCTTCTGTCTGTCAGTTTGTGCATTCAGCCCGTGGTTGGCCTCATTGCGCCTGTAGTATTGACAGAATGTTAATAAGGCATCTGACGATTGTGATGACAGCTCCTTTTTCTCAGCTCCATGGCTATTCAATGTGGGAGTGCTAGAATTTTTAATTTATCCGTTGCAGCTTCAGTATTTAGGTACAGTTGCTTACACAACTCATCTGTCACTTGCTGGCTTGCTTGCTAGGGAAGAGAGGAGATAAATAAATCCATCGAGTCTCAATTCTAAATTCTCTCAACATGATGCACTCTGCAGTAAGAAAAAAAAGTGTGTATTACAGTAAACAACAGTCATACATATCTCTCCAAACGACTAATTGAGATATATTCCCTCTCTCTTTTTCCTCTTTCCGTTGTTCAGTCATGGTTGTAGAACATTACATGCTGGCTCCCCGTAGTCTTTCCTAAACTAAAGTAATGGTATCAGCAACTTTACACAAAGGAAAACAGATATATACGGTACAGTTATACAAGCATATTAATCTACGTCAGAATATATATATGGACAAAAAAACAAAACATTCTTTGCTCTGTAAGAGGTTTGCACTGCATGCTGTGGTCATGATTTTTAAGACCTGTACTATTTAAAGATAACAACAAATCTTACTCAGCTGATCTAAGATCACCACTTGGCTGGTGGTTCCCAACCCCTCTAACAGAAAGCTTCTGCACAGGGTACAGAGAAAAAAAACACCAACACTGCATAACGCTTTATGCATGTTGCCAATTTTATTTTCAAGGTTAGCGTCACATCTCTAAAATATTCATATATTCTTATGTATCACTGCCTATTAATTTCAATAGTAATAGGCTTTTTACTGGAAGCTAGACCCAAGTGTACCTGAAGTTGATTCATTGCATCTTGTTATCTTGTTATACTTTTACGGCATACAAAAGCTGCAACTGCATCCTCTTACCTTCAGAAACTCAGGCTGCCACGCTCACCTCCATCATGCCTCTTTGGATGATTACAAGGCCGCTGAAGTATAAAATGATACTCCACAAAGACATTTTCAAATTTTTGTCAAACAACAGCCAGCGAGGCAATTTCGATTATCAATAATCCATTTGACCTGACTAGTTAACCAGACACACAAGCCTTCTATATCAAGTAAGATTTGTACTGTCATCTCACACAATAGTGTGTCTGTGCAATTTGGTGGGTACAAATGACTAAATGATTACTGGAACAGATGCTGAGATGCCTCTCTTTTAACTTTGAGAATGAAAATACTTCATTCTTACGGGGAAAAAAAAGAAAAAGGAAATGATGATGATTTTGAACAAAATTACAGTGTTTCGTCCTCACATATAATGTGTTGTTGCTAGATAAATCCAAATCATTTGATTTGATTGCTCTGGTAAACTAATGTTTTCATTATGCAGGATTTTAAGTAATTATACTTGATATATCTTCTAAGCTCTGAAAATGTCTTTTGAATCAGCTTTTTTTTTTTCCTACTACTATGAGCGATGGGGTTCTGTGTGAACACACAATCTTCAGCCAAAGTTAGAACAGTTTTCATCGTCTCACATGAGAGACACTGTTTCACTGTTTTGTCTGTGCCCCTCTGACTCGTTTGAGACGGGCAGGGCCCTGTTAAAAAGGCAGTGTCATGTGTTTTCAAGCACTAATCATGATTTAGTGTGAGGTACAGGTGTCGGTTGGTTTGCCTATGTTGCCAAGCCACTGTTAATCAGACATGATTAAACCACGCAAACAGTCCTGATGAAGTAAATTGGTTGAATTTTCAGAATTAAACACTTAATTAATAACTGTGAATGTTTTTTGACCTTACCTTTAACTCTTGATTATGTAATCATTAATATTTAATGTAAGAATAACAATGAAATTAGAAATTAGAAACCAAGTTGTCAGAGGCTTTTTCGTCTCTTAAATGTGAGACAGAAAAATAAATAGCTGTTTAGCTGGATGGTTTTGTTTCATTTTCTGGATTATGATTAAATCTTCAAGCTTGTTCAGGATACTTTCTTAACAGAAATAAATAAAAAGAAAGAAGTATACAATTATTTGTAGTACTTTACAGTCTTTATTTTATTATTTGTGCTGTGAATTTGAAACAGACTTCTTTTTTTTTTTTCTAGCTTTGCTTACGTAATGTCTATCTCCATGCTTGTGCTCAGAGACACACTGAGGTGCCAGTCCTTTTGTGAGTTGTTCGGTCAAATGCTCTAAAGACTTCAGCTTTTTCAAGAAGCTGATTTCAACGTTTCACAAGATCTCGGAGGACAGAGCAGGAGTGTTGTAATCTCCCTCGGACCAGAAAAACAGCTGCAAAATAGAGCCAGGAAAGATGGACAGACAGACAGTTAATACTATTGTGCTACTTTTCAGCATCAAGGGGGCTGACAGGTCCCGTTTAGGTTCAGTGGAACAGTCTCTGAGTGTAATGTTCTCTCGCAGAGCTGACAGACAGCCAGAGAAAGAGGGCTGGAAAAGCCTAATAAATAGCTGACTGAATTGGCTTTGCGGTGTGGCAAAGTGGCTGTCAGTCAGCAGGCCTAACTTGATCAGATAGCAGGAGAATCAGTGGCAGACAGCAGAACGCTAATCTGTATTGATGGGCTGGAAAACAGCCACACACAAACTAAATGCGGTCTCCATTGATGATTACATGAATCGTTTAGGTCACTGAAAATATTTCCCAGTGGTTGTTCATGTTTAATAGCGGTAGTAGAAGACTGAAAATACAATTTATATTTGAAATCAATGTGGAGATTCTACTCTGATGTTAGATATGCTGTAAACACAGATATACTTCTGTAAGCATAGGGTGTAGTAGTTTATTCTTTGAGGGTCTTACAGAGACAAACTTTTATTTTTTATACAGACTTTTATTTTGCTTGGAATGTAAGTTCATATCTTGTGCTTTAGAGTAAACGTAATTAGTAGTTTCTTAATAAAATTGTATCAAATGAAAAAACAAGGAAACATGTAAACATCGAAACAGTGTTAAAGATTCTTGCTCATAGTGAATAACCAGGAGAAAGGTTCACCTGAATCCACAGCTTTACAACAAGTCTGAGATCATTGTTTATATGTCCGGCCTGCAACTTTTCTTCTTGGGTTCACTCTGTGCCCTATAGTGTCATTTTTGGTCACAGCACAGTCGAGGATTATCTGGTGAACATAGTGGAGCATTTAGCAGATTAAAAGGCAGATGTTCCCTCAGGAGTTGGTTGAGACCAAAAACAGAGCTAAAAGGAGAGTGATAAACAAAGATCAATGATAATGTTGCTCCATATCTGCCAGATGTGCAAGTAAGCTGCTGTTTCCTAACCGGTTAAATATAGCATGCCTGTTGCCAGGGCTCTGTGTCTGCAAATGGATGTGAAGCATGAGTTGAGGAGTTAGCTGGGGCCGTGTGCTACTGTATGCTCTGCGTGTAATGGCCTTTTCATTATCAGTTTGTCTGTTACTCTCAATCTTAGTCTTTAGTCATTGCACTAATGCAAAACAGAGGAAATGAGCAAATCTAACACGTAAGAAGCTGGAAATGGAGAGAATTTTTCTTGATACATGGCTTGAAAGCAAAATATGTTTAGCTCTTTTCATAATAAATATAAAATAAAATGCTTACCATAGACACATACTGGACAAAAAGTAAGGCAAGATGATAAATTCCATCAAAGTAGTCTATAAATAGAGTAGTTGGACTCAGCCTGGCCAGGACTGTGTGTTGTGTCACCCTCTGTTGTAGAGTTGGATACTGACCCACTTGGCTATTGTTCACACTATACTCAAATATGATTTGCCTCGGCAGCCAGCCTATTTTTAATCCAGAAGAGATAACAGTAGCCCCAGCAGTTGCATAACTTAAACTTATCCTCCACAAGTGTTTGCTTTATACTTCACTGTTGTGCCTTGTTTACTCTGTCCCACTCCTCCTGTTGCTCTGTGTGCCATCTCATCCTTGTGCCATCCTTACCTATCCACCCCTTTCCCATCTCTGTAACTCCATTTCCCATCCTCATCTCTCAAATCTGTGCATATTTTCCACCCCCAATTTCACTCAGAAGTCTGTCTCCTCTTCTCACCCACATTTCCCTCCTACTTAGCTTTTTCTGTACAAACTTTGAATTGCATGAAATAATTTATCTCCGGATACTTAGTCAAGCCATATCATTTTGAGAAGGAACTTTGTCAATCTACAGCAGTTTGAAACTCAGAACAATTGCTAGACATAATCTTGCCAGTATGAGCAGAAAATTACTCTTAACACTCTGTCTGACTGTCTTTCACTTTTCCTCCTGTCGGTCTCCATTTTTTTCTTTCACTCCCATGTTTCTCTCCAGCCATGTCTCTGTCTCCAGCTGTCTTTCCTCCCTCTTTCAATTCTTTGCCTTCCAAAGACCATTTATTTGAGGTTGTTTGAGTGAAAAACAGAGTATAACATCTCTTTCACCCATTTTTTTCTGTCCTTTCAATCATCTTCTCCTCCCTCACAGCAATGTTATAGAGGTACATCTAGCTGCAGTAAGAACAGAATGAGGACAAATGACTCGCTCTGTCCTCGTTTTGTTTCATCTTCATTCAGCCACCTCTTTCCTTCTCTCCTTCCTGCCTTTAGCCAAGCAGAAACTGGAGGATCGTCTAGCAGCTGCAGCCAGGGAGAAGCTGGCCCAGGCATCTAAGGAGTCCAAAGAGAAACAGCTACAGGCGGAGAGGAAGAGGAAAGCAGCGCTCTTCCTACAAACCCTCCGCGGGCCCTTTGCTGGGGAGCCTGAGGCCAAGAGAGCTGAGCTAGATGCATCTGCACAGCTTGAGGTATGTGAATCAGTGATTTTTTTTAAATTAATGTTGAAGCTTAACCAAACACCTGTCCTCAAGTTATGACTAAATCCCAAGTGGTTGATCATAAATCACGAACAAGTCCCATGCTCTACTGAAGTGTCACATCAAGTCACATGTTGGAACCGGCGCAGTGTATTATACAGCATTATCTCAAGAGCTATAATGGTTTGAGTGAAGCCTTGCTGTAATGAGAATGCATGCATTTAATGACGGTAAATGGGTCCCTGTTAATCTTTAAAACCAAATGACTGCATTAATTTGAAATACAGACATCCATTAGCACGTAACGTAAATATCATGGACCCCCAAATAATGGAGGGTGCGACTTCACTTTGTACAGTAGATGTTAAAGTATACTGTGACCAGGTTATGTACACGCTGCAGTCCTAAGAGAATTTAAGAGTTTTTTTCTGTCTGTGATACAAATATATCTTGTAAAGGAAGCGTCACTTTACCAGGCTAACTGCAACAAATTGCAGTCAGAATAAAAAAAAAGGAGTAGCCAATGATGTTTGAGGAAAGATACCATACTACAAAAGCTGCTGTTGTTGGTCTTTATGGCACAATTCAAGTGAAAATGCCACTGCATTTTCTATATTGTAGGTCAGAGAACATGGTTGTGTATATTTTCAAAACAAATATTTGACATGCTGACAGATTTATTAGCCAGCCTGGACGTTTCATTTTCACACAAAGTTTGGGATATTTGTACAGCTACACCCAGCACATCTTTGAATTTAAAAATAAAATTGTATGAAAATTGGGCTTTTTTGTAATGTGTACTGAAGTTGGATTCAAGGTAGGTAGAAATTACACCCACTAATACACCAGTGGCAGTGGATAAATAAGTAAATAAAGTAAATAATAAAACATTTTGTCAGTCCAATTGAAAAATGGAGCCTGCCACATCATATTGTAAAAAACTCACCCCCCTGGCTAAATCTGTCCACCCCGAGGTCAGTAACTAATTTCAGCTGGCTCTGCTTTCTTTTTTAGCTTCTTATATTTTGTTGAACTGTGGGTCAAAGCTTTGGTCATAGTAGACATTCAGTAAATGCAAAATCCCATTTACTAGTGCTGGCTTAGTAACCCTATGTTAAAACAGCTTCATTTTAGTGTCAGAGGATGTAAGGATTTGATGTATACCAGATGGCATAATTATCTGTGTGTTGATATATGGATGCAGGTTTCAGTTTATGTAACTGTGCAATCATAGATCAAGAAATGAGTTATTGGTAGCTGAGTAAATATTATCATGTACATCAGTTGAATATATGTGAATACTCGGAAAACATCAGTCGTTACTGTTGTTGTTGAGCTGAATCTGTGGTAAAGTCAGCTTAGATTGCTCTTACATGCTGAATCACCACACAGCTCTTGGCACTAATAATGAAGCAGAGTACTCTTTCCTTGACTCATAATGTACTCTTTTGAACAAAGACTGCCACAGAGGCAGAGGGTGAAATCTTTTTCAAATCATTTTTTTTTTGTATTTATTGAGATTTGCAGCATTGGAAAGACATCCGACAGTACGAGGTAGTGGCTGCGAGATTACTTGAAAATTTGGAGCATTGCCACAGAGGACGGAGGTGTAAAATCAACCTATGAGGCTCCTAATAAAGAAAGATAAGAAAGAAACATTTCTGCTTTGGTGCCTCAGAGATAATTTGGACTTATCTCTGTTTTAAAATTCTCTTTTGGTAAGTTTCATAGGAGTGTTGCAATACTGCTAATTTTAAAAGCCTTATGTCTGTCATATTAAACATGACACAAAAGACAAAAATACTTTATAGTGTAAATAAGACTCAGTGGTGGTTATTTGATGTGTAGATTGCCCGTCCATTTGATGGATGTTGCATGTCAGCTCCTCATGTGAGCCCAACTCATGCGTAGTAAACTGGCCTATTGCCTGTTGGGCCAGGTGGCGATGGGCAGGCTGTTGTCACTATTGCGCCAGCTCTGTCACTCTTCTCCAGATGTTCTGTGGCTTCTTCTGTGGCCAGAGTGTACGTCCCCTGAAGGAACTACCAAGCATTCAGGTCATTGGCCTAATAATGAATAAATGGATGTTGTAGTTGATTGTTTGGGCAGTTGGAGATTGTGAACTTGGTGTTTGTTGGTGCTCAGTCTACAAAATGTCTTAAACTTCACAGATAAAATAAAGCTGTTTTGATGTAATCAACACCGGTAATTGGTTGGTAAATATCAGACAGTCCGTGTTCAAGAGACTTTCCATCATGTGGGAGCTTAGTACATGCTGCAAGAGAAGGGAGATCAGATTGACTTTAAGCTGATTAAAACTTCTAGCAGTAGTGAATATTGCGGCAGCAGCAGTTTTTAAGTTGATGCTGTATTTTAGAAGATGGTGAATGGAGAATGGTACAACAGAACATTATGTTGGGTTAAAAGGGAGGCAGCTCTAAAGAGTGGCTTTAGATAGGCTTGGGGACAGATGTAAATGCTGATGCCATGTCTTTATAGAGTTGGCTGACTTGGATCTTGTTGATGTAAGTGTTTCCCATAGTGCTCATTGTGTTGTTTATGCGATGGCACTGTATGTAGATAGAGGAAGCTGTCATGAGTGAACAGAACTCGCTGAATAAGCTGTACAGGCCTCTGCTTCTTTTCTTTTGTAAGTGACTCTTTTAGTGCTGCGATTCTGTCAGTTTGCTGTTGTCTTGGTGCAGTCTGACTCATCATGAGATGACGAAGGAAGTGCAACTACTGATTGTTTCCAACATACTACTTTGGCATTCTGCGCATTTAAAATAGTTGTATGAATGAACTCATGTGATAAGTGAGTTTGGAAAAAAAGGAAACCTCTAAAGCCCACACATCATCTCTGCTTGAGGCCAGCAGCCCAAGACTACAGTACCCACTACTAACGTAACACACCAAAATGTTCGGCTATTGGTGGTGGAGTTGCACTGTGGGTAAAGAAGGCACCAGGTTTTGAAGAATGTGAAGATTAAGGACGATACGTCCAGTGCTGCTGCATTGATTTGTCATCAAATCTCTTTGAGTCATTGACATTACTGTCTTCATCTGTCTGTTAAATGATTTTCCTGTCAGTAAGACCTTGATGACTTCAACGTAAATGTTTCTTATGGGTTCATTCAGAGAATCGAGGACAGTTACAAAAAGAGCCCCAAAGCTCTGGTGGCACTGCTCAGGACAGTGATGAATTGTAATGAGTAATGCTATGAAGTAGTCAGAGGCAGTTCCCTCACATTGCTGGACTTTGAAAAACTGATTTTGCAGTTGAGGCCTTAATTAATTACCATTGTGAGCATGAGGGAGACTCTCCCACTTCTCAGAGTAAATCTCCTAATGCATGTTCTCCTCATTTTTCTTATTTCTGCTGTCTAGGCTAATTTAAAATGCCTGCATAGACAGCAAGAAGTGAAATTAACACTCTTGTTTATTCCCCTTTGCTGTATATGAACTGAAAATATAGAGTCTGATTAATATTGTTACAGAATGAGTTTGTTGCTTGTTCAACTAAGCTGAGAAGAATCTCCTCAATAATATGAAGCTGTCTTACTCACAGTGTTTAATAGTTAGTTCAATTTTATTTTCGTTGAGAGTGGAAGAAAATAATTTTAGAGATACACACAGTTTATTACTGTAATTTTAACCAGGCCAATACATGTGTGTTTCATCTCTCTGTGCATGTTTTATCTGGTGCTGCTGTAGTTTTCAAGTTCATCTCAAAACTGTGTCAGAATTGTAAGAGTTGGAGTAGAAGTAGTAGTTGCAGTATATTTTACACGTGCTAGCATTTCCAACTTAAAATCGGTTTAACTAATAAATCATTCATTTCTCACAATAGTGATTGTATATCAGGTCAGTATAAAATTAATCAATGCTTGTACAAGGCTTTTCATGAATGAATACTGGTCTTGGCATATTGATAGAATGTGCCCCTCTTCTCCTTTCCTCACTTTTCTATCCTTCCTCTCCAACGTTTTACTCCTCTCCCTGTCAGAACTTGCATATCTTCCCAGTGCAGGTGTGAGAGGGCAGACACTTTCTTGGCCTGTCGTTGGGATAAGCTTCCCGTATGTCAGTCCCAATTTTAGAGCAAACCTTGCTTCCCATCATTTCATTATCTCTCTTTTAGCTCAGACACCAGATAGTGTGCAAACAGAAAGGTGTAATAAATATTCTTCCTCTCTTCCCTGCCTTTTTTCTTTTTAGGTGCTTGTCTCCCATCATGAGCACGTTCTCTTGTTTCTGTCCTGCCTATACTGCCTTCACTTCACTTGCCTCCTTTCATCATAGCCGTTTCCCTCTCTGTTTATATCTGTCCCTCCCTCTCTCTTATCCTGCTCCACCCATTTCTTTTAAAATTTTAGCAAATGGGTAAGAGGTCAGGTGATTGAATTGAAGAGATTCACACCACACACTCATTTGCCTTCAGTCTTCCATATCCATTACTTATAACTTGGGAGGTTATATCATTTATGTTAATGTTAGCATATAACGTATGCCATTTGAGATCCCTAAATGCATAAATATGTAATATAGGTGACCCCGGGAGTGATCTAAGCCCTAACCCTGCAAGATAAAATCTAACCTTGAAAGATTTAGTGTCATGTTTAATCCACTGATGGACTGAAGCCGTCTTTTCAGCGTTATTTCAGCTCCAGGCCAATTTAATATGAGCAGACAGATCCACGTTGGAGTAATTAGTGGAACTGTGGAGCTGACAGTTGTAACTCAGTGTGAAGCCAGAGAGCTGCAATGCGTTGTGTAACCGACACCATTTAATCAGCTGAGTAAGGATTTTCTTTTTTTTTTTTCTTTGTTTTTTATGATCCAATGCATAGTGCACAAATCATTATTTCTAGGACCTTCTGCTGTTGGAGCTCCATCTATGCTACTCGATATTAAAGAAGAAATCAGGCACAAATAACCAAAGTATGTAAATATGTGTCAGTAAAATTTCTACATGTCACAAACAGAGAACTCAAAAAAACCTGGAAAACAAATCATGTTCTCTACACGAGAACTGACACTAACTATTAGCTTCTTGTCCTTCCATTCATATCGATTAAATGCAATGTTGTTTTTTCTTTTTCTTCCATCACAGTCCACGTTGTATTGCTCTAACATTGGCAAGAAGGGACACAGGGATTAAATTAATCTCTTTACACAGCTCTCTCTTTGGGCAACCATATTGATTGTCCACTGATGTACAGAGATTTCAAGCATTTGGGAATTCATTAATGTCAAAGATGTGCCAAAATGATGCCTTTAGTGATATTATTGCTTTCTGTCTTATTTTGTCTACTTTGTCTCTAGATGCAAGAAGCCCTCTCTATTCTGTCGGACTCTGCACCTCCTCAGATGTCCTCTGCGCCACCTTCATATCCTCAGGAACAAAGGCCTGCCGCGGAGAGCCAAGGAGCCCATCGCAGCAGGGAGGCCCCATCCTCCTCCTCCTCCTACACCACCTCCAGAGGACGAGACAGAGAACGAGACCGCGACAAAGACAGAGATAGAGATAGAGATAGAGACAGAGACAGAGATAGGGACAGAGATAGAGACCGAGACAGAGAGAGGGACAGAGACAGAGACAGGAACAAAGGGAGGGACAAAGATAAAAAGAAGAAAAAACACAAGAGGAGGTCGAGGTCAAGGTCGAAGTCGAAGTCAAAGAGCAAACACTCTCTTCCCAGTGCCTACAGGAGAAACCGCAGGTCCCGGTAAGTCACCTTAAACAAAGCTATGTACACCAAACCGGAAATCAATTCGATTCGATCTTGGTTCAAGGTGCTGTGACTCGATTACACAATGATTCATGCTGCGGCTCAACTTTTGATATACATAGTTGTGTTAGTTAGTTTTTTTTCTCACTCTATGACTACGTCCACTTCAGTATGAGAAACAAATTCTTTTTGGCCCTGACAGTTCAGATTTTAATCTCCTCTATAATTTCATTATGTTTTGTGTTTTCTTTTGTGGGACATTTAAACATATGAACTGATCTGAATCGGTTTTATTTTTAAGTATTCTTCTGGTCTAATCATGATCTGACGTTTCACAGGCGTGAGTCAAGATACAAAGTTATCTAAAAAAAAAAAAAAAGATTTCTCTGGATAGTCCTTAACATTTCATTATTATGGAGGATTGGCCACTACAGACTCACTAACTTGACATAATAATTCAAAAATAAAACTCCATTATTTCACAGCAGTACATACGGGTGTGTAAATCATCATTACCACGGCTTTAACAGTGTAAACATTACTTACTTAGTTGAAGAAGTAGGTCTGTGTTTGGCTACAACTGCTGCTAACGG
Source organism: Larimichthys crocea (assembly GCF_000972845.2). Classification (NCBI taxonomy): domain Eukaryota; kingdom Metazoa; phylum Chordata; class Actinopteri; family Sciaenidae; genus Larimichthys; species Larimichthys crocea. The sequence continues at coordinate 12,010,653 of NC_040019.1, forward strand.
TATGAGAAATGTAATGTGACAGACTGAGAACATAATGATTAATCACTCACCACGTTTTATATTCCACTTTAGCTGAAACTTTAGTGCAGACTACACTGCACCCATATGAACAAAATATTCATAGAAGATGATGTGTCCTTGTCTCTCCTTCTATTGAAAAAGAGAAAAATGTTAATTCATAAAAACAATTTCAGAGGTAAAAGGAAGAATGAAATGAAGGTGGATTCAAATTATTATTAACACAAAGTTTTAGTATTGAGAGGTGATGAAAGGTAGATCAGGCTGATTTGTTTGTGCCGTTTTGCTAGTAAACAAAGTAAACAATATTGACCTGACGGCTTCGTTTTAACTCAGCTTCCCATGCATAGTCTGCAGTCGGAGACAATAAATATAGTCCTGCCACTTTATGGAAAGAAATCTAAGAAGTGAATGCACCTCGTCTATTATCTATAAATATTTAGACTAGTTTAGAAAAATAGTATTTACATATTTACATAAGAGTTCATATTGTGTAATGTTTGTTAAAGGAATTCACTGTATTATATGTGTTTTTCTGCTGTGGCCCAGTTGCACAGTATTTAGACTTTCTTTAACTGCCCTAATTCAAATTGTGTCACATTCATGTCTTCAGATAGGCTAATTGAATCGCTACAGTTCTTGCTCAGATCCTCACTGGCTATTCTTCGTTCCTTAATCTTCAGTAAACACATCCTGATTGCTTGCTTTATTTCCTTCTTTTGCACATTCCCTCTGTCATTATCTCGTCACTCTCATTTCGCTCTCCTCTTTTCTTGTACTTCATTTCAAATTCATCTGTTCATCCATCAACTCCTTCTTCTGTAATTTAATGGCCTCTCCCCGTCTTACACATTCTTTATCTTCCTGTTTGCCAGATCCCGCTCACACTCCCCGGGGAGAAGGGACAGGAGGGGCCCCTCATCAGAAAGGAGACGTGAAGAGAGAGAACGGGACCGCTATCATCCCAGCAGTAGCTCCAGCCTGCCCAGGGGGCATTCGAGATCCAGGTAAACCTAACAGCAGGTGTCATGATCTGTGGTGAGGGGGAGAGTCACGGCTCCTCCACACACAGCTGTGTTTTAACAGCGAAAAACATTGATTATTACGCCTGTCATGGCAGAGTGGGGCACAAACACTGCCACACTGAGGTGTGGAGTCTTAAACATTGGATAATTTTCATTTGGTTTTAACCATAACAATGGGAAATGATACATGTAGCAGCCTTTTTAGATGAGCCTTTAACAGTAGCAACCAACCACTGATGCAACTGGACAGCTCCTTCCTGCATGAATTTCAAAGCGGGCTTTGCTGTACACACAAGCACCGCCTTCTGAAGGTACTCCACACCTTGATAAATTGTGTGTTTTGTGGTGTTACTGCCTGAATCTGAAATGTTTTAGCTCCTGCAGTCCTTTTCTCGCTTTTATCTCACAGGTCCCCTCCTGACAAAAGGAAGAGCTCCTTGTCATCCTCAGGACAGATGCAAACTGTGGGTTCCTCGCTTTCTCCATATTGCTCACCCAGCAGAGTTTTGTCTCCATCAGCTAGCCCCGCCTCCAGCCTGACCCACTCGAGGTAACCTTCTACAACCCTGTAAATCAACCAGCTAAATGTTTAGATTGCTCTGCTAGATGAAAGTCTCTTTAATAAATGATGAAAAGGTTGGAAGACTTTGGCTTAAAGCTGACAACTGAAAAGATTATATAATTTAAACTCCTTTTCCCCTTTTAAGTGTCTCTTTTGAGACGAAGAGATTGTCGCCTCCAGGCATGTGAAGCTTCTGTCTCTGATGAAACAATCACTAATAAACAGACACATCTTATAGTTCAGTACCTCAGAAATTGGCTATTATATCAACCTGTCAAAGCTGTGCTGATACACAAGGCCAAACTGAAGATGATTTCAATTAATTTCCTCTCTTTGAAAGCTTTTGACAGACACTACAAACATTCTTTATTACAATATGTTTTTACTAATATTTCTGTCATGGATTCTAAAGCAGTGAAGTCAGTCTAAGAAGCATAGGCAGCCTTTTTAAAGATGATTTTTTTGGCCTTTGCTTTATTCGATAGACAGCTGAGGAGTGACAGGAAATGTGGGGAGAAAGATGGGGAATGACATGCGAGAAGGGGTCACACAGGTCGGGATTCGAACCTGGGCCTCCGCAGCGAGCCTTCACATATGGGGCAGCTGCTCTGCAGACTGCGCTAAATGCCGCCCCAGAGGCAGCCTTTTTAACCTCATTGTAGAGCTGACATTAGCTTAATTAGGTAGGTAGATAATCTGCCGGTTATAGTTGTCATTCCAAATGTCAAAATCAAAAGTCACCAACTAGACCTAGGAAACCTGTTATTGTCTGCCTCCATCTGCAGCTATTGTTTAAGAAAAAATTGTAGAATTTCAAGTGGTCTGTCACTATTATCAACAGTAACTGAGGGAATGTTCAGAATATCCATTTATGTAGTCTTGGATTTTTGTGCCGTCATCATAAACTAAACACAAACTATGTTAATAGAAAGTTCTAGTGGATAAAACAAAGCCAGGGCCTTGTCTGCTGTGTCAAAGGAATTCTGAATCCAGTATGGACAGAAGAGGCTCGGAGCGTTAAATCTAGAGAGCCAGTGATGTGATGGCTTAGAGCCAGCATCTTTCAGCCTCAAGGTCTTAAGGCACAGAGCCATTCATTGCAACCGACACAATCCCCTCTGATGTCTCGGGGTTGTTGGTCCACTGTTAAAAATATTTCCAACAAAGAAAACAAATAAAGCTGCATACATTAACTTTTGATTGCTAGAGGGCAAAATGGAGGGCTCCAAGGAACACAGAAATGCTGCCCTTCACATCACATTTGGTCATATCGTTGCAAGTAAATGTCAATGTTCATTTATGCGGCTCTCAAATCTTCACAAATTAAAAGCAATTAACCTCTCCAGAGGAGGAATGGCTGATGTTAGATTGGAAATGCACATCAGCAAAACAGAGGGTAGCCCTGGTACAGTAGCTGCTTATCATTGTGTACTGCTTACAGTATGTCTATCCAATGCCATGAACACAGAATGGAATCCAGTTCTCAGAACATTCAAAGAAAAAAACAAAAAACAAACAAGAAATGAATGAAAGATAAATGAATTTTCTCATTAATCCATGCGGCTCATTTGTGTTCAGTATATAAATCCATTCATTTTTCCCTGCATAAGCGTGTTCACAATGTCCCCTCCCCCAGGGGACGAGAAAATCGTTTTCAATAGCCCAGAATCTCTGAGTTGAAGCAGATCCATGATTTGCATTCACATAATGACTTGCCATTGTATTCTCAAGATTCGTAGTGCAAATATGAGTCTTGTGTTGTGCAATCCTCCGACTTAGAGCATGCTTAGTTTGGACGGCATAGACCAGAGCCACAGGGGAGTTTGAGCAGTAAAGGGCAGCAGAAGGAGGTGGTATCCACGTGGACAATGGATGTGGAAAAATATAAATGGATGAGTCTTTTAAGTCATTTATTTAAATATATTCATGTTTTTGCATCAGTTTGACATTATATGGAAATCTTAAAATCTGAAAAGTAATCCATAGCAATGTGCAAATTATCACTTGTTGCATTCCAGTATTATAAAAAGTCCATTCTTGAGCACTGCCTTTCCAGATAATCAATATATCTCAAGCTTACCTTAAGTGGGCAAAGGAGCGTCCCATGGCTTTGTTGCCTTGTATCTGCAAGATATTTAAACAAGTGCAAATTTGCAATAACTGCAAACACATACTCATGTAATCACACTTGGTGTGGCAAATTTCAGCCTCTAGTAATTTACCACAGCTAAACAATTAACCACAAAAATCACTGTGGCAGAAAATTGTTGGGAGGCAAAACATTTTATAAGTGGCTACCTAGGGAACGGTAGAAAATAAGTGGGGGCATCTCAACATCACTGGCCATCTCACTAGCGGTGGAGATTTAAATCCCTGATACAAATCTCTTGTTTTTGTCTGTGCCAGTCATACAGTATGTAGAGCCGTCAGCAAAGTCAGTTACTCGCTGCACCTCATTAAAAGCTCTTATGGTGTCATGTACTAGCTTTCGTAAACCACCTACATCCACTGAGTGACCACAAAAATAAAAACACTTCTAGGTCAAATGCAATACAATAGTCCTTTTGTATAACAAAAATCTCAATATTTCTAATCTGGGGGCTCTGTTATAGTTTTTATACTTTTGTCCAACATTCCCATCAGTTATAGCATTTTACCCTGTGATCAAGAGCAAAAGCACACAGTGTTCCAGTTGTTACTATTCAAAAATGAAACATTAGACTTTGAGGAGCCAGTCTGTGTAGTTGGTAAATCAATGCCAATGCATTTTTCTTGTTCATTAGTGCAGCTGATTCAAGGAAATGTTTTGCAACTAGTAGACAAAAGTTGTTTATGAATCTTCGATTTGTGAAACCAAGTGTAACTTTTTAATAATTCTGATGGTTTGCCCCCAAAACATTTTTGAATGATGACATACCGTGTAAATATCTTTTGCTTGTACAAGAGTGCAGACACAATTTGCTTATAACTATTTCACAAACCACAATTTCATGCTTGTAAAAAACATTGTTTTTGTCCAGTACATCCAGCCAAGTGGTGCCTTTTGTTAAGCAAGAATGCTTTTTATTTCTCATTCTCTGTTGGATGTAGTAGTTGTTCTGTCTTTTCAAAATGCAATTATTAAGACAGCAGAACCATTCCAGGAGGCGAGTTCTTTCATTATCAGACGTTCTGCATGGTCTGCATAGGTTAAACCGGTTTCTGTCAGTTTTGCAGTTTATTATAGGGATTGAGCCAGAGCAGCATACTATAATAATCCCAAGATTTGTATGTAAAGGATTGTAATACCCATGACTTGTCATACATACATTCAAAATTGTCCCAGTTATTCTGTGAACGTAAGCCTGAAAACTCCATAACATCAGCAGCAGTGTGTTTCTTGTCACCTGTTGTGTTCAATCAACTTGACGTGCATGACTTTTTCTATTTTAAAAATCCCTTTTATGAATTATGAAGTGTTGAAGGTAGAGAGATTAAAAGCTTTGGACAGAGTCATAACGTTTAATTTGACATCTGCAACTTTGGCACTTTCTGCGTTTGTCTGCGTGATTACATACTTGGCTGCGTTTGTTGATGTGGTGGTCGGATTTTGCAGCTCACATGCCATTCCTCTCTTGCCTCTCTGTCTTCTCTCCCTTCTATAGATCTCAGTACCTGCCCAGTCTTGAACATTTCAGAAGATATCATGAATATTGTATAACTTTATGTCTTAACATGATTGGTTTTTCTTCTTCTCTCTCTTTTCTTTGTCCCTCTCGCTCTCTCCATCTCTTCTTTCTACAGGGGTGGTTCTCTGGAAAAAGACAAGGCAGTGTCCTCATCCATAGTATCCTCTGTTCAGTCCAAAATAACTCAGGTATTGTTCTTTGCTTTTATTCCTGATATGCCCTCCACTGACCTTTACAGCCTACAAATGGAAGCACTTAAAAGCTCTCTTTCCATCGTGCAAAGAGGAAGGAAAAAGAGAAAAAAAATATAGCCTATTTGACCTGGACCGTTTTAAGAAAAACAACTTTAAATCATTTGCTACACATTCATGCTTTATCTGCTGTACAGTCGTCTCTCGCTATAACGCGGTTCACTTTTCGCGGACTCGCTGTTTCGCAGATTTTTTTCAGTGTAATTTTGCATGCTTTTTTTTTTTTACAGCGTACTGTACAGTATGAACGCGCTTTGTGTTCTGCGTCCTAAATTGGCTAAGGGAGAACCGCACATGTGTTCTGTGTCCTGTTTAAGGGAGTACTGTACAAAATGTCTGTAAAAAGGTGTATAAAAGTGTGTGGTTAGGGGTTTTACGGCCTTAAAACATGTATAATAATTGTAAAACTTACTTCGCGGATTTCGTTTATTGCGAGTTATTTTTAGAATGTATCCCTCGCGATAAACGAGGGACCACTGTACAACATAGATTGTTGAGATTCACTTCGCCAAAGATCTCTGTGAAGCTTACAGTACAATCAGCTGATTGTATTTTCTTCGGCTGTCGGTTGGTAGGCTGAAGTTTCTAGTTTGTGTGTTGCATAACATTACTGAAAGGTGTTTCTATTTCTGCAGAGTAACATATGATGTCAATACCATTTTAGCATCCTAACTAAAAGTTAGCATGCTACAACTGTGGGTTAGGGTTACTGTTGTGGTTTACTCTCATCACTCTCATAGTGTCATTTTTGTGCTCAGCACCAAACAGCAGATAGTTTGATAATAATTTGATTAAAAAGATAATGATTTGCTAACATGTTTGCCATGTCATCTTTAAATGGCACATCTTGAATTCTGCTGCCCCCAAGGTGGCCAAAAGAATCCATCATTTCAGGTTTAACAATGTTTTTGACTGGATCATTGCTACTGTCATCAGTGACTGACAGTCCACAGTGTCTTTCCAGCCATGAAATTACAGCAATCACACACTAAGATCTGCATGTAGCCACTTTCTCAGTGTCAGTGCTTTGAGTTTTCTACTTGCCTTGTCAGTATCCTGGTGGATTTCACTTTGAACAGTAATTCAACTGTAGCACTTACATGCAATTATTTCTGACACAGTCAGACCTTTATGTTGAGTTGGCACAGGCTTGGAACATGGCAGCCATTCTGTAATTTTCCAAACAGGACAATGACAGCTAGAATGTCCCCATCTGAAAACACTATTTGGCCACCCTGTTATTTTTGTGAATAACAAACACAATACATAGCTGAAAGTATGTAAACACACACAAGCATTACACTCATATGTGATTGTTATACAAGTTGTTATTGCAGCATTAATGTGCTCCATTCTTCCTGGAGTCTATTTGCAGAGATCTGGTCCTACTCAGCCACCAGAGCATTGGTGAGCTCACTTACCAATATTCATCCTAGGTACTGGATAGATTTTAGGTTTAGGGTTCCAGGATCCGTACTTCGATACAAACCAAAATGATTTCTTCTTTGTCCTTGGGGAGGTATGTTATCTGGAAAAAAGGGGCATTCCTCAAACTGCAGACAATAAGTTAGAAGCACACTGTTGTCTTAGGATCTTCCTTCCGTGTTCTGTCAGTTTGTCAGACCAAAGAACAAAGTGTTATTAACCACCCAGCCAAATTAGAATGATTTAAAAATATCAACAAGTCGGGGAGGTGTTTAGCTCAGTTGGTAGAGCAGCCCACCCTATGTGTGAAGGTTCAGTCCTTGCTGCGGAAGCCCAGGGTTTGAATCTGACCTGTGTCAGTCCTTGCTGCGGAAGCCCAGGGTTTGAATCTGACCTGTGGCTGTTTCCCGCATGTCATTCCCCGTCTCTCTCGCCCCACATTCCTGTCACTCTTCAGCATTCCTGTCACTCTTCAGCTATATATATATATATATATATCAACAAGTTTATGAGATTAGGTGTCAACATCGGGTTAAAATGAGGAGTACCACTGCTCCAGGACTGTGAAGGCATGTCCGCTGAATGTGCTGGAGCCACGTCCACTTCTGGGAGCAGTCAAGCAGCCATTTTGAAGTGACTGAAACGTGTCAGATGAGTTTAGAAATGGCATGACTAACTTTGAAACACTCTGAGCGAGATTAATTAATCTCTATCTCTCTGCTCTGGGTGCAGGGGTATGCTCAGGGTGGCCTCAGCGTGTCACCAAGCCACTCTTAAAAACCACCTCAATCTTATACACTGTACCTTTAAGAGGACTTAAGAGCAACAATCAAAACAGTCCACACACAAGTATACACACTTATGTTGTTGTGTCACGTATTTTGGCTCTATAATGAACTGCTGTATGTGACATATTAAATTTAGCTAACTGATGTGCTGGAATATTATGTTCCTCATTTGAATGCTCGAGCTTATGATAAAAAGAGTACTGTGTCTGAATAAGCGGTGCACACAAACCTCACGATGTGCATGTCGCACACACCCCACCAATAAATTCTGACCTCGGTTTGCATTCTCTCCGCTCCTCTCCATGTTTAAAATTATAATGTCCAATTTATGGCTGCTCTCATGCTGCTTTCAGATATTCACAATGCACGCACATGAACCAGCACCAGTTCTGCAAGCAAAATATGCTGTGTGATTGTCAAAAAGCTATAAGAAGGCTAGATGACAGGGAGGTGTACATCAGTTATCATTTATACAAAAAAAGTCACACACTGCTCTCTATTCAATTTACTGTTTTTCTCGCCCAGCACTTTCATGCGATATTGTGATATACTGTTCATTTGCTTATTCTTGACTGCTGCAGAAACATGGAGAAACATCCCTCAAGACAAAACTTCCAAATCAATTACTTTGATTTGTTAAAAGCCTTAAATCAGCTCTAAGATGAAAGACATTTTCGGACTGTCTGATGACTTAAAGTATATGTGCGTCTGTCCATTTTTCCGCTTTGATCAATAATCCTGAAATGCAAATAGTTTTATTTCCACTTGTCACTACATTGCATGAAGTGAAGCAATATTTTTCATGTATGGATTCTCACGCAACCAGTGTGCAACTAAATGTACTGAACATTTAAAAGTAGGGTCTGTGTGTGAGTATTGACAGTAAATATGAACCTTTTTAAAATCTCAAAAAAAAAAAAAAGTGTCGGAACAACCACACCGTCAAGAAAACCAGTGCTGCACTGAATTTCGAGAGGCTGCAGTGTAGGCCAGACTTGAAGAAGCACTGGGACTCGTGTTAATGGAGGTCAATAGAGTGTGAACGGAGAGGCAACACAAACTATTCTGTGAGCATTCGTACAGCTTACACTGAATTTGGATTGTGTTCTCTATCTGGCTATGGGCCAGTGTGTGTGAGTGTGTGTGCACGTGTCCATTGTTTACTCACCAAAAGCACCGCAGATACCAAACCACTCATTTCATATCTCTTCTCTCTCATCATCATCTTATTTCTTTCTCTTTCTCATCGTGTCACCCAAACAAACACACTCTTTCTTCTCCTGCCTTCATCTCTACGTCCCGACATGAGATAGCTCAAAACTCACTGTTTGCCACTCTTGCAACATGCACAGATTCACCACCACTAACTACTTATACCCCATCTGTGATGTTTTACAAACACATCTTGAATAATTCAGCACATCCTCATCTGCCTAATGGTCTCTTCTTCCCTGAGGCTGCCTGGTTGCTATTCGCCTCATCCTGTCTCTCATTTTCCTCCTGTTTGTTGTTGTTCCTCTGTCTTCTGTCCCCCTCTTTTTTTTCTCTCCCTCTCTGTCTGACATATAATGTTTTTTAGACTTGTGTTTGGGCCTTTATTTATTTTTTACATTGTAGTATTTCTTTTTTATTATTATTCATCTTGATCGGTAACAGTGTATGCATTTATTCCTTTTGAAAGTTAAGATAACAGAAAGGCTGGGTCCAATCCAACCTGTCTTCAAGACATGAAAACAGATAAAGAGAAAAGTTGAAGAGAACTTGTGTGTGAAGGAGAGATGGAGAGGAAACTCAAGATGTTGCACAGCTCCCTTGAGATGTGCGATGCAGTACATGCAGTGTGACTATGTCTGTAATTGGAGGTCTGGGGTAGCATCTTCCATCACTGATACAGTTAAAATAAGAAAGTTATGCTTCCAAAATAAGGTCAGGGCCGAGGGAGACACCTGATTACTGACATACAGCATGAAGACACGGATTCACAGTAACCACATTACTACAGTGCGAATAAACCCATTCCCAGATTACGCAACAGGTCTCTGAGTAATTTAAGTGCATGTCAACCTCCTGAAGAAGAAAAATATGACAAACAATAATGCTAGATGCATGCTGCATCGTTTCCAGTGAATCCCTCATGTAGGAAAGCATTTTGAATCCTATGCAGGAATGGCCACTTAAATAAATAAAAACCACTATATAGAGAGGTAATTAGAGAAAGTGAATACATTGAAAGTCCATCAGTAGTATCCAAAATGAAATATTAAGGACTGTTTGTTTTTTTCATGATAATGAATCAGCATATCATCTTTAAGTAAAACTATTACCGACTTTAAAGTACAAAGGTCGCAAAAGACTAAAAGCTGCAGAGAAATATCAGGTGCACTGCCTGTTGCCACAGGCTTTTTACATCCAGCACTCAGTCAGTAAGGTTTGCTCACTTCCATGACGGGGTCGGTTATTTGGGTGTCCCCTTGAATTAATGACATAATAAGAGAACATACCAATTAAAGGACCTCCGCGGGTAAAATGTACCTCATCAGATTTAAATATGCCAATGCTGACTTAGTGTGTTGAGATAACAGATGAGAGTTGAGTACAGTGTTTCTCAGTCAGGCTGAGCAGTCAGCGGCAGGTTTGGAAATGTAATCTTGCATTTATGTTTTATAGTCAGATCATATGTATTGTTAATTGGAGCTGTGGCAGCTGTGATGTCACTTGTGATGATTTAGTAATTTAATAATTTTTTTTTTACTGTACTGTCATTCGTCAAGACACGTGCAGCTGACAAGTACTCAGCAGAAGTTTGAGCAACTTTCCACTGCTAATAATTTGGGGTATTTGTTTGCCACATTCTCTGAGTGAGTGTGTGTGTGTGTGTTCGAATACACCAGGGTTTAGAGAGAAACAGCCTTTTGAATGATTTGATATGACAGCTCATTCCCTCTGTGATTACAGCTGTTAATTTGTCTCATCTGTCAGAAGAGCTCAAGGGTGGAGATTTGTCCATGCGTGTATGAATCACTCTTGGGATACAAATTAACACTTCCCATTCAGCAATACAAGCATTTGCCCCTGGTCAGCAAAATTTCCATTTCCATTCCATGAGGGGAATGAATGGAATTTTGCATTTTGGCAGCTCTCTACTTCCTGCAGTCTACTTTATCTTTCCTTGTTTAGCCATATACTCATTTTTTTTGCAGCTACAGCTTTCTGCAAATTATAGTTTTGATGTATTTACATAATACATTTACTGTTAGTCACTGAGCAGACCAGCTGCTCAAATTGAAGATTAGGCGTTATATATATATATAGGATTTAGAAAAAAGGGTAATGCATATAATTCTCACTGCTTACAGGTTATTATTCTGTATATGTCAAGTGTAAAGACGATGGCTCAATGATAGGAAGTGCACTCCAGTAAGCCTACATATATACAATATATAATACTTAAATATGAGTTGGTGGTTCTGAACTCATGAGAGAAATATCTGGGTTTCCTTCTGTCCAATCTCAGAACCAATTTGCTACCGTCTGACGATTATTTAGCCTCTGAGGCCAACAGACAATGTTTCTGGGCTTTCAGTGTAGCCAGTGGATATCTCGATAAATGATATCTGGGCCAGGACTTCTCTGCACACTGATTAGCAACTGGAAACAGGGAGAATGATGAGAAACTCACTGCTAATCTCAACAAACAGATATGCGCATGTGAATGCAAATAACTTGGAAAAAAAAAGAACAGCTAATAAAAAGCTACGTCGTTGTCCGATGGTAGCCGTTATCTGTTATGAGATTGCATTTCAGCCAAGTTGTTCTGCCTCTTTTGCTTTCCACACGGACTGTTGCAACCAAAATCCAGTTCAATCTGACTGGGCAGTAAATCAGTCATTTTACATCACAGAACATGGGATTTGCTGGTCTACCTCTGCCACATATGTCATAATGGTGGTACTTGGAGAGCCTAAAAGTGTCTGAGGTGGTATAAAGTTTGAGCAACACTGTTGTCTATGGCTAAATACCTTATACAACCTTACAACCCCATTTCACATAACCCCAACTAACCCTTTTAGTCAGTTCTCAGTTATTCAATGACAACAAATGTAGGAAGAAGTTTCGTACATCAAACTCATCTGTCTCTTTCTTCTGTTTTTCAGGATCTGATGGCCAAAGTGCGAGCCATGCTTGCCACCTCCAAGACCTTTCATCCTCCCAATTCTTAAACAGGGCATGGCTTTCTTCTAACGTCTGGCATCCTCGGCCTTTTGGCGAGCGGCATTCTCCAATTTCCTGGAGATTTATTCGGCCTGGATCTGTTTAATCTCCCCGTGTTAATCCTTGATTTGTTATTTCATCTCGATTTGAGTGTCAACAGATTCAGTTTGGCTACATGATGTCTTCCGCAGCATCGTGAGAGTAAAGGCAGTCATTGAGCTGGAATATCTGGTTTCACACCTGACCTGAGAAAAGTCATCAGCTGGGAGATCAGGTCTGCAGTTGACATGTTTTGGTTCAGGGAGAATCAAATGTGGAAGTAATCCATATCCGTTATTTTGCATCCTGTTTTAAAACACTCTTTTCTCCCACCTTTATGACAGTCATTCTTTGCAGCATTAGCTAAAGCTGTTGGAGGTCTGTATTCTCTCCTTCTATGAAGGGTTGTGTTTTGATCATTTCAATTCTCTCCTCCCTCGGCTATCTCTATGCTGTTGTTTTCCCTCATATGTGCTCCCCAGCTGTCTTTCGTCTCCAGCACCTCTACTTCCCTTCTACTTGAGAAGCCGTTTTAATTTTCTTCTTTCTTCAGCTCTAGTTCGTGGCCTTCTATTTCTGTTTCTGGTTTGTACTGTAATGAATTTAATGCAGGACAACTTTGTAATCCAAACTGTCAATAAAGTTTCAATTATGATTTACCCTTACTCTTCCCTTTTTTCCTTTGGAACTGAAACTATTTTGTTTTTTCTTGACCACAAACTCCTTTACGACACATCTGGCATTCAAATCTCTGATTCAGCTCCCCAACCAATCCTCCTCTTTACTGCCCTTCACTTGGGATGCACTGATAAGATGGAAGATCTGATGTTTACTGCTCCCAAACCTTTACATCCTTTGACTGTAAATTTAGTGTCACAGCAGCGTTACTGATAAACCCAGTACACATAACTTTTGATTGGCTGATGTCCTTCGGGTGTTTGCTGCTGCTGCTGCTGCTGTTGTTGAGATGGCACTTGCGACCCAGTGCACAGATAAACCAGGGAACAGTAATTGTTAGTTGGCAAGTGCATGCGCACAAGGGATTAAATGTTCATAAAGACGATCCTTACAAGGTCACAGGGTCTTAAAAGTAATAAATAAAATGTCAAAATCAATTCTTAAACAGAAAACTAATGAAGAGACACAGAAGAGATGTGGTCATCTCCACTCTCATTTAGGGTTTTACTGCAGTGTTCTGAACAAACTATTGCTGTCCTGTTTTTGGTTAGAGGTAGACAGAGAGGTAAACAGGGCACTGCAGCATCAATCGATTTCTTTATCAGCTTCCTTTCATCCATGTTCTAGAGGTACATTTGGTCAGGGAGAGAGAATGGTGTCCCCTGAATGGTTTGAGAAGATTTACGACGGTACAGCCTGATCTGCTATGGGGCCTATTTATAGGTGAATATTTAATCTAGAATTCATACTAGACTTCTTTGTAGGTTATTGTTAACTAAGAGTTCTTCAGGTGCTTCTTGTTGTTTTATAAGTCAATTACATATTAGTGAATTACATTTTTCACATAAACGGAACCTAGCAAAAACAACCTAACTCTAAGGTACAGTGGTGCATCGTCAGCATAGTGAAGTCTTCAAGTAGGGTTATGCAGAGAGGGCATATTAGGAGATAAAATATTGGTGTGAGCACAAAAACTTGCATATAACTAAGGATGGTGGGAGACCATTCTAGATGAGGCGTACTATTCTATTGTCAACGTGATCCCAGTTGGCCAAATGACCAGCAATGACATGGTGCCTGGACAACAACTTCTTCTTCGGTGTCAATTAAACTAACAACAGCCTTCACTTCAGAGGAGCTTCAGTTGCTCAGTCTATCCCCACATACTAGAAGGCGCACCTCCATCATCCATCCCATAGAAAGTTTGTACACCGCTGCCTTTTCACAAATGCAACATCAAGAACTTTCCAACTTCTTCGCTGACGCCCAGAATCTACAGAGGGTATTTCAGACCTCCTCTCACTACAGCAATAGTCAGCTCTCCCTTTCACCATCAAGAAAACTATTGGAATATTATGAACTGCACTATCAAAGTAAGGGGATGCCTCAAGCCTAAGGCTGGTATATTGCTGGATATCCCCTACCTACCCTACTGACACAGTTGGTTTCAGTTGGTTTGAATTTCATTGAGAGTTCATACAGCAGTATACTAAATTCAACACAGCATCTTAGCTCTTCAGAAGCCTCATATTTCACATGAGGTGTCATGTGAACTTGTTCTGTTGCATTGTTGCATCTTTAATGAATTTCATCCCATCACAGCACTCAGACTGAACACTGATTCGTCTGTGTAGCAAGACTTTAGTGACTTTGAGTGGAAAATTGGATGAGACTGGTTTTTCCTTTATTCTAAAGCTAGAGCTACGTTGTCTGGACTTTGATAAACTACCACATTCAGACGGTCACTGCTTAACTTACTTATAAAGCAGTTATTCATATAAATGATTAAAGTAACATTGTAAAGATCACTGTCACTTCAACATGACTCAAAATCTTTGGTTTAGCCTGTTGATAGAAATAGCTGTCAATGTTGCAGTGAAGTGGTGATATTTAAAAATAGGAAAAAAAATAGAGCACTTACTTTTTTCTCTTCTAATAGGACTTAAAACGTCAAAGAATCAGTCAATATCAATTAAATTTAATTAAACTCATTACTGTCTTTTGGACACTAATGCTTGCTACTAAAATGGGGAGAAATGGGCTGGAAGGAAATCAGTAATCTACTAAGACCATTTATCCAATATGTAACATATTTTTATTTATTTATTTATAATGATATAAAATGTAGACATGTCATCATTAGCGTGGAGTTAAAATCATTCACAACAAAATTAATTAAATCCATTCTACAGATGAAGCTGACTGCGATTCTAATCGGGTTGATCACTATAGTCAAGACATCAACCTCAAAGACTTGTTCAGTCTTACACACAGACTCAGTGGAAATACTGCAGGGTGGATTGAGAGATTTGTGCATGCCACCAGGCAACAGCACCTTAAAGGGGGTATTGTCATGTAGTGCTGTGCCTGACCCACTGATGACAGTGTCACAGCCACACCACATTTACACAGCAGGCACGACAGCGTTCACTTCACTCTCTGTGCCCATGTGTCTTCTTGGCTTTGAAGGCATGGAGCTGAACATATTCTAGAAAAGTTCAAAATGAGGTACAGCAATTCTGTTGAAAACCTACATCAGTCTTACATTTGCCAGTACTTTTTTCTTTGTACACGATTTCTACAGTGGGAACTAAAATATTCTTTATATATTTCACACTGAAATGTTAGGTAAGTCCTTTGTGCAAAATAGAACGGTTGCAAAATATATTTTTTTGAAAAGTACACATCTTCAGGGCAATCATGAATTTTAATCTTAAAGTCCATGTAAAGTAAGAATAAATATGTGAGTTATCTGAGTTTGTCAAAGAAGTAAGAAGAAAGTGTTATTAACCACCCAGCCAAATTTAAATGATTCGATGAAAATATCGACATGTTTATGAAATTAGTTATCACAATCGGGTAAAAATGAGCAGTATTCTCAGCTCAAGGACTGTGGGGGCGTGTTCGCTGAATGTGCTGAAGCCATGCCCACTCATGGGAGCAGTCAAGAAGCAATTTTGAAGCGACTGAAATGTGTCAGATGAGTTTATAAAATGACAGGACTAACTTTGAAACACTCTGAGCGAGATGAATTAATCTCTACCTCTCTGCTAGGGGTGCAGGTGTATGTTCAGGGTGGCCTCAGCGTGTCATCGAGCCACCCTTTAGGACCGCCCAAAAAATCCTGGACTGAAAACTGATGAAAAACTGTTTTAACCTCTAACTCCACATTTCAGTAATAGATCATTATCGTAAGTCTTTTCACATGTTTTCAGCAGCTATTTTCCACTTTATTTACTGTAATGTATTTTGAAAGAAAACTCAGCATTGCCTTTACAAGGACTTCAATGGCTAAATACAATCATATTTGCAACAACTGCAAAATGTAAGTAAAAATGGCTACTAAAATAAACCTGTAAGGGTATCCAACAAAGCAAAGATAGCAGCGTAATTGCTAAAACATGCTGACTATAAAACAGAAAATAAACTATTAAGGGACTGATTCTGTTTAGTTAATTGATTTTCTTAATGTGGCCACTCTCTTGGATAACAGGCCTAATAAGCAAATGCACAGGTTGTGTTTCTATATAATAGCTTCCCAAAGAACCTTTAGCCTGAAAGATTGCTTTGCACAAAGGTCTTAAAATAATGTCGTGAGCAGGTGTTTTCCACCAGCTGTCATGAATAAAACATCTGCTTCTACATTGGAAGATTACATGCAGCTGGATTTGAACATCCTTCAACGTTTCAGGAGAGACTGTCTGGCAGCAGTTCCCTGCTGTGCCTGAATTAATATGGCTTGTCTTAATGAGATCTTCTTTGAGAACTGACTAATAAAATGTTCATTGTAATGTGTTTTATGTGATTTATCCAATAATACTGTAAAGAACAGCTTTTGGTTAACTTAGTCTTTTATTTTGAAGGGTCATTTTAGCACATTTAGGCAAGGACCATGAATAATACAAAGTTTCCTATCTTTCCTGCTCCAACATACAGATGAAAATACATCAATAATAATCTTAAATATTTCATGCCAATGAGAAACAGCTCTCTGTGAAAGAAGCGGCATATGAATAAGAAATCTATGAGCCATTATTGGATTTATTTGCCAAATCAGTCAAAATGTGAGAAGTTAGTCAAGTCATACAGCTTGAGAAAGGGGTGGAGAATTTCATTCAGTCAGTTCAGTCAGTGGAGGGAAAGTGCGCAGGAGTCCAACATGTCTTCTGCTGAAAGGTTTATTGAAGCTTCATCAAGGAGAATGGAAGATTTATCAATACACTTGTCATGACATGATGTCGCCTCAATTCTGAAGAAGCAGTCCTCTGAGGCTGCTCTATATGCTCTCAGGATAGGGACTACTTGATTGTCCAAGTTTGTCCAAGAGTGTCAGCGAGTGTCTTTCCATGACACACGGGTCAAAAATTCAAGAAGCAGCTCTTCTGACCAATCCACTTTGTGTTAAACGACACTTATTTCATTATTTTTTTTTTTTTGCCTTTTATCGGTCTGTACAGCTGCAGAGGCTTTGATAAGGAAGGCAAGTGATGCCTTATGCAGCATTTTTTAACGGGTAATTGTGCGCTACCGCTGAGGAATAGATAATTATGAGTCAAACAGAGTTTAGTGAGAAGGATTTATATGGAGGATGAGCCTGTAACCCTTTATTACCAAGGCAGATAGTTTATAGTCCTTCTAAGCACGTATGAAGTTTGTGTAACATTCAGCAAAATGCTACATAGAAAATGAGGAGGGGATATCTTAACAATAGACAAAGAAGGTCATTCTAACCTCTATCCTTCTATTTAGGAACTGGAGTGTCATGTTTAACTCTGTTAAGCCCCACTAATCATAGTGTAGAGCGGAGATGAGAAGAATTAACAGGGGAAACAAGAATGACAATGGGCAATGAGTCCAACTTAAGGAGTTCATCCAGAGTAAGCGGTTTTCTAGCATTCGGGCTAATGCCAAATGGCAAAAAGAACTAAAGACATGCATTATTTCGCTATGAACACTTCCAAAGACCATGTTTATGTGAAAGTGGTTGCTTATAGTGATGGACCTACGAAATGATCACCTGCTCTGTGGAGTGTTTCAGCATCTTTCAGCTCACTAGCCATCTATTGTTAGAAATACGAAGACAAACCAACACAGCACTAGAATAAACATAAATATTGGACACCAATATTACTTGTTGGATGTGCAAAGAAGCAAATGTTCACCATGTTGACTTTGAGGTGTTTTCAGCCTGTTGTGCCCAAAAATCAATGAATGAAATATGTGTGGCTACAGTATAAATAAACCATAGAAATCTATAGAAAATAACATGTTTGCTCTCTTCTTGTAGATCATTTTTATATGCACTGGTTTAAAAACCTCATTACAAAATTGCTGAACGCATACATCAAAAAGAAAGAAACCAATTACTGCAATGTAGTTCAAAAATACTCGAAAGTTCATGCAGCGTTCACTCTCAGACAATTTGTTTTTTTGAGGTTGTTGTTGAAACATGATGAATTAAGCTGAGGTCACATTTATATTTTCTAATTCCACATGATTAAAAAGGACAATAACAGACCTCCAAAAGCCTTTAGACAAACAACAGTGTAAATACTATATTCTGATGACCCTACACATTCATGGCAACAGTCCATCACAGAAAACAAAAACACATAAGTCATGTGAATGGCCACTTCCGTCTTTCCTGTTCATATCCCGTCAGTGGTGACTATAATAACCACAAGGCCCAGCCAAACATTAAATCACAATTTTATATGTAATCAAATCGAGCTCATCACATCTGCACTGATTGATTCTAGACTAAATTGCTGCCTGGCATTTGCAATTTCATTAACTCATACTGGCAGCAAGTGATTGTGAGTGTGTATATGTTTGTGTTTGTGTGTGGGTGTGTGTGAGGCACTGAACGCAGAATGGGCGAGCGTGCGGGGCAGGGGAAAGTGACTCAGGGAAGTAGTTAAAGGGAAGTAGAGAGAAACAGGAGGGCAGGGGAGTGGTGTGTTTGTTTTACAGGAACATGAATGCATCATAATTCAGTGCGACATCTGGGAAGATGACAGGAGGAATGAAGGGAAGATGGTGGGCGAAGAGGCAAGGTTCCATTCCAAACCGCAATTAAACAATAGTACGCTATATTATATTGACTTCATATTCAAACATTTAGATGATTCAGTCCTCTGTCTAATCTATCTATGGGTTGGTATTTGAGCTTATCCTGCAAAGTCGACTGATTTGAGTGACACGACTGTGATAGGATGCGACACAATGTTGATGTACCATATGATTTTCGGCGCGTGGCTATGATGTTTCATCTCAGAGAAATACTGCTGCACCTAAGTGCAATCACGGTTCACAGCTCCAGTATATTCCGAGGGGTGCTGAAGTGAGCTTTGACAGATGTAGTCTGTCCGGCAAACTACGGGACTAACTGCACATAGTGTGAGGACTCAGGGCACCTTGGCCACAGACCGAGACAGAGACACAGTGGTCTAATTAAGACATGTGGCACAAAGTAAGAGAGGAGACTGGCACAAGTCCCAGCGGTAAACAGAGTCTAGGGTGAGACAGATCTATCTATCTATCTATCTATCTATCTATCTATCTATCTATCTTCTAAACTTGATCCTACACTTTGTTTACCACTGGAAAGAGTCTGACACTTCTTGTAGTTTCCTCTCTGCCTTGTTGCCACTGCTCTTAATTAGACTACTATGTCTTTGTCTGGCAGAAAGGTACCCTCACTCTTCACTTCATGTAGCTGCTGTAGTCTGTGGCTTAAAGTCTGTCCCACTCCCACTTAACAGAGGAGACGATTTACTTCACAGCCCCCTGTCAGACCCACTTAATGTGTTTACTGTCCTTAATGCTCTTGGAACATTCAGCGCAGCACCCTGGATATTCTTTCATGACGGGTTCAGCCGGAGAGGAAGTTTTATTTAATATGCGCTGACCTGCTGCATGTTTTGTCATCATGTGGCAAAGAAGCGCCGAAGACACAAAGAGGTGTTTTGTTATTGGTGCTGATGAAAGTGCTGCATTTTGCAACTGTTTTGGGCTCGAGGTCATTTGTAGTCTACGCTCAGTGTGTCGCTTTGTGGCTTTACACAAACCTACGTGTTCCAAGGTAATGCAGTACAAGTCACATCAGATGTTACTATGATTATTCTTGCAGGACACATCTTGTTTCATTTTAGCATCCATGTCGCCAATAAGATCGGACAGTGACTGCTCGAGTTTTGGTGCCTAATTCTTCTGCCTGCCAGTTTATGGCTTTCCTTGTTTGCCCACCTGCTCTCCTTTTTTTGTGCACTCCCTCTAGCTCTCCATTTTTCTTTATCTGTCTTTGTCCTACATTTTTTTTCCTCCTTGGTAGCAGTTCTTATTTGTGTGTGTCGAAACCAGAGGATGAATACGGACACGTGTGCCTGAAAACAAACTGCAGGCACACATGCTTGTCCTGCACTATCCTGTGTTCTTCACTGTTCCTTCACTGTGCATCGGTTCTGTTGCCAAGGTGAAAATTACTATGGACATAGTGATATGGAACATGGCCTCAGATAAAGTACCTTATAATAGGTTTCCGGACTAAACCAGTCACCTGTATCCGCTCGTCCATCCCTCGTTCCCGGTTCAACCTTCCGGTATAAATAGTCTGTGTTGTCTTTATGTCTTATCATTTTTGTCTTTTTTTTTCTTATTTGATTTTAGTCCAGTCTACCTGCTGTCCATCTGCTGCCAACCCTAGCTATGACCAAATAAACTGCCTTCAAATCCACACAGTCCACTCTGTAGATCCTCACAGGGAAATTTGGCATTTAAAGGTGTAGTTGACCAATGTAACAGATTCATTGATTTTTTTTTAGTTTAAATGTCGTTAAATGTTGTTTGCACATTGCAGTTCATTTTAAAATGGTGACTCCCACTGCTAGAAAATCTAAAATATCACAAACATGTTCAGCCTCCTGACACAATATGATATGAAAGGGTTGAAATCAACACGTTTTTGCCAGGAATTGCTCATTTTTCTACAAACAAAAACCTATATCATCATTTGATAGATGGTGTAATCACATTCACTAACTTTAGACAGGTTTATTGCATAATGTGGATAAAGGTGAACCAACATGATGAGTAAGATGATAGTGTAGGAGGGATTAGGGATGGAGGGAAGGAGGTGAGGGTTAAAAGGATGAGTATTTAGGGCTGAAGGGTAAGTGGATGGAGGGTAAGGGATGAGAGGAGAAATCAAGGTCATAAATGGATGGAGGAGTTCAGTAAGACGGGAGGTAACCAGGAGGGAGATGAGACATGGAATCAGGGAGCTGTCTCTTTGTCGCTCCACAGATTAGAGCCCCAGTGGTTCCTGTATTTGAATGAGAGGGAAAAGGAAGAGAGATAGAGAAAAAAGGAGGGGAAACTGTGAAAACTGAGTCAAAGAGGGAGTGAACGGTTTGTTGTGTTACTTTGAAGTACATCATTCATCATCATTTTCCTTATTATAGCTGATAAATGCCTAAGAAGTTCTCAAACGAGCCCCAAACAGTGGTGCTCCGGCCCTGATGTTTAAAAGCCGCAAAAAGGCTGAGTGCTACTCGATATCTCTCTGAATCTCGATTCAAAACGTCTTTTGCAGGGCTTCAGTACATCATGCAATATTACACCTTCATCACACCTGACTGCTGCCAGGACTTCACCTCTGTGAAAGCTATTGAAAGAGAAGTGCTCAGGAGTAAATGGTGGATTGTTGTGATGGATAGGGATTGCATTCTGCTTTTCCCAGCCAGATTTTCTGGCTCACTGCTACTGCCAGAGTTTAGGTTTGCTTTAAGACCCCAAAGAAAAAGGCCCATTACCCACCGTGCCTTTAGTACAGACAACAGATCTGTCATATTGTAGGTAATACCCATTTCTGTGAAGGTTATTGTGAAAAAAAAAGTAATATCTTCTTTTTCCTGATAACGATTTCAGCAGAGCATTGTGAAATAAGCTTCAAATATGCCGGAATCGAGCGTGCAACTGCGTTTTATGGGCAAAGCTACATTGACCACTTTGTATTGCATTTTGTCAGAAATAAAATAGACTTTTGTGTACGTTACGTATTTCAATACCAGCAGCTTGACCAACGCTACAACACTTGCAAGCACACCTGTCGTCACTCCATTTATATTTAGTCACATCACATCGCTGTCTCCCTGCAACAACAACAGGATAATAGCCCCTGGGATGTGACAGTCAACGGATTTTTTTGTTTTGTTTTTTCAAATCACAATATAGAAAATGGAGTTTGTGCCAGGAATCTTGTCAAAAACTGTTCTTATCTTTGAATAGAGGATTTGGATGACTGTCATCACTAACATACTGGCCGCATAATTACTATAACTTGAACTGTGTCCTGAATCCTGTGAGCTAATTCTGTACAGGTAGCAGCTATTGTCCACAGTGACAACTGTTGTCTGTCTTCTCAGCAGGCTGAATGAAAACTGAGGCTGTCATCATCCAGGTTTATATTGCCTCAAATTATAAAATATGCCACTGGTTTTATTGCATGTAAGTAGCACTGGACAGAGCTTTTCATACATGATTAATATGTTTAGATATTATAGATCTTACATAGTGTTGTATATAGACTTTAAACATTAAATATTACAGACATTAAATCCAAATCCCCTTTTTGTCTATTAATTTGCCTGATGCAATAAATAGTAGACATACATACATTCATTTTAGTTCAATGAACAATTTCTGGTGATAATACAGTAAGTACAAAACAACCAGCCAAAATTAATGAATTATAAATAATTTTAACTTAATTCACTCATTGGTTAATGTGCTTTGTGTAACTGAGATTGGTATTTGTATTCATGTAATAGATTTTTGTTTCACCAATAATCCATCTCTGTTCATATCTTAGTATTATTATTATTTTTCTTGCATACATTTGTTTCTGTGCATTTCTTTTGAGGTGCTTTTAATTTGTTAATTGTATTTTAGCAGTGTGACATTGTGTCGCCATCACTTCCTGTTAGAGATGTCAAACTTGAATCCTTTTACCTTTTTGTCTTTCTGAGTAACTCACTAAACTAAACTATTTTGAAATGTGATGGGAGCTTGTTCTCCACATCCCCAGTGGAAATAGTGTTCAGTAAAGCAGAATTTTTTGTTTCAGGGGGCTAGAATTCACCACAAATGTCATCTGTTTATTAAGATTGAATGTTGATTCTTGACCTTTGGTATAATACATATACAATCTAATACAATCTGACTTCAAGGTCTATTTAGCAGCTGTCCTTGACCTTTCCATTGTATCAGACGATCATCATTAGTCAACCCGGTATTACGCCAAACCTTTGAATACACAGACATTTCCAGTGACAGTGGCAGTTTGGTTAGGAGAAGGTACCAACATGACTTGGTTATGTTTAGGAAAAGATCCCATTCCTGCAACCTAACCTCTTCCTTATGCGGACTTTATCGCTCTTTAGACTATTCATCCTTTGCTCCCATTTTTATCAGCAGCTGCTGGTACACCTCCTTCATACAAGTGTATACTTCTCACGCCAAAGTGAGGCAAAACGTGACACTGACACGCTATCCTCTTGTAGATCCATGGGACTGGGCGTCAGTAGATGGAGCTCCATTAGTTTGATGTTGGCTCAAACTTTAAACCGCTAAGAACAATTGAAATGTGATTATGTAGAATTCCACGAGAGAAAGATCATGTGATACTATCATATAGGTCCAGAACAGGTACCAAATTAACCTTGAAAGTCTACAGTAACCATGTAAAAATCCTGTAGTTACAATAGAAACATGTGCTGTCCATTTCATACCATTGTAAAATCTGAGTCAGTATCATTGTTTCGGAGCCAGTTACTCTGGGTCACAGTGTGGGTATGAAAAAGAAAAAGGGAGTAATGAAAAATCTGACTTTTGGTGAACCAAATTTTCAAAAGGGCCGAGTCGGTCAACAGCTTTTTTGTTTTCAGGGCCACATTTACATTTCAATGGGTTTGGCAGAGGGCCTAGTTTCAGAAAGGTGAGACAGTGTTCAGAGTCTATGAGCTGGAGGAACACTGGAGATTTGCTTCTTCTGGTCTTTGACCACATTTTATTGACAGCAAGCAAGAAACCACACACAAGATTAACTTTGTTCAGGCAGTGTTTGACCTTTTGTGGCTTAATTTAAGTCTGTGAAGAAGCATCCTTTTTTCAGACACATATGCAAGACAATTAAAAATACAAGGCACACAATTCCTCTCCACTACCCAACACTCAATTCCCATCTGCCGCAGAAAAGATTTAACTAGTAGAAAGACATCAGTCACTGCTGGGAGGCAATAAACATAGAGGTCAGAAAGAATACTTGTGTTTACCATAGAGGATATTTGGTGTTGGTAATGATGCTTCTGGGGAGAAGATGAAGGGAATTCTACTGTAGGCTTTACTGCTGAGAGTTGTTGAAAGCTGTCAGTGAATATAGAGCAGTCTGCTGTTTGGAAGCCCAGGATAGCATAGTAAGTATTGAGGTTTGAGATTGGCTTGTTCCTTATTTTCTTGCTGTCGCTTAGTGAAATTAGAGTATGGATTTTGTTATAAAATATCATCTGTTTTTTTGTCAGCGCTTTCTTTGAATGTCAGTGCTAGTCTTGACAATGTGGCTGCCATTCTGTGATTTCCCATTCTTACTCCCCTTTTCTGAACTGTGCTCTGATTTGGGCCATGTCCGCATGTGTAATCATGGGAGACTTAAAAGCACTGACAGCAAAGGTTTTGCACCGACATGAGAAATTTCAGTCTGTTTTGTAAAAAGACTATCCACAATGAAACCACAAACCATTACCATCCACGACTTTCTGCTATGGATTGAGACCATTTGACAAACTGCTGATTACTATATTTACTTGGTCTGTGTGTGACAGCTTTTTTCCAAAAGGTTCATTTTTCATATGCATGCTGTTGATATATGTATGTTTTCTTTTTCTTTCTTTTTTGTTATATTCCATCAAAATAAATAATAGAATGCTCTAAATATGTGTTGTGATATGTACAGTTTGTACAATATCTGTATATTTTGTATTTTCTTACTGAATTACATCACTCTGGTACAGATTTCGTGTAACAGGATGCTTACAGCCTAAAGTCTGCATTCAAATCCAATCCCACTTAAGTAGAGGTAAAGAAGTATAATCAGAAAAATTAACTTAAAGTATCAAAGTCAATGTACTTCTAATGAATGTCCCTTTTAAGTGATACATTATTATAATTTTATTTGATTAATACTGATGCATCAACATGTAAGCAGCATTGTACTGTTGTAGCTGGTCAAGGTGGTTCACTTCTTTATGTGCTCTATCTAGTGTAGGTTAGTGGTTTCTAATCTAGGGTTCGGGCCCCCTCCAAGGGTCACACGATAAAACTGTGGGGTCTTGAGATGATTCATAGGAGAGGAAAGAAGAAAAAAAAATAGTTCTGCTACACAAATCTGTATTTGTTTTTTTGCCAGTGTTGAATCAGGGTTGGAAATAACCTGAAGCCCTGTTGTGTAACTTTTCTCCCATAAAATAACAGATTTTAAATAATGTTGATGCTGCACTGACGTGTAATCACGTGAATGGTATCTCTGTCATTCCTACTCTGCATGCTCTCTGTATGCCTGTTTCAGCACTGTGTAACTTTGTGCTCTGGGCACGATCACCTGCAATAAGTACAGCAATAAGTCACACACCACCAACTATTTCACTTATTTTGGTAAAGCTGGATCATATTTTATGCATGAAATGTTTTCTGGTTCTGGCTGAATGTCCTCAAGCTGATCCGCATCAACTCTTTGTGATCTTATTGTCACAATCCATTCCTCTGCTGCTCTGCCAGTAATTTTCCACTCTCCTCCCCTCTGCTCACTCTCCCTGCCAGCCACTCCCCTCTCATCAACCAACTCTGTTCACCTGTGCACTCAGGTGCACCTCATCCGTCTCTAGCCAGTATTTAAGCAACACCAGCCCAGCATTACATCGCCAGATTGTCTTTGTATTATGCAGAACTTTCCAGCACTCATCTTCGGCATGATTTCCCGGTTCCGACCCTGCTTGTTTCTGAACTGAACTCTTCGTCTCTGCCCTGGTAAATCTGACTGCTTTCTGTCCCCAATTCTGAACCCAGCCTGTGAGTTTCCTGGTGTTATTTCGTCTGCATCTGTTTGGTGTCTTGCCGCTCCAGCTTCACGAAGGAGAGAGTGAATGAGCAAGAAGCCATGGGACAGGAGTAATTCAAATACAAGTCCATATTGATGACAGTCGCTTTGAAACTGGGGGCATTAAACCATGTTGTTTGCACACATACTGTAAAAAATTAACATGAGATAATGTGTGTAAGTGGGGAAAAAAAAATTGACAAATGTCTGGTAACGTATATAAACACTGTATATTCACGTCAACCAAGTAAAACTTACCATAGACAATTTTTGCAATTTCTTCAAATGGAACAGACTGACAATGCGGCACATAGAGACCTGCAGTTCCACTAAACAGTCATTTCATGCAATACTGTGTTCCTATCAAGTGTCACAGTAACAAGTCCCCACACCTTCCAGCTACATCAAAATCCCATCCCACTCATCACTTTTTTTTTTTTCCTCATCCAGACATATGCAGACATTCATATGCACGATATGCATGCAGGCAACAATCATTTTGAACAGAATAAGAGAGTGGGCAAGCTGCATTCCACATGCGTGCCAATTTACATCAAATTTTTAGAGGGGGGTCTGCTGATTGCGATGCAGAGTGGCATCTAATTTCACCTGAGAATGTGTAGCGATGTGTTTTGGCATTGATTTTTCTATTCTTTTGTGACAAGTAATGACAGACAGAGAAACCATGCAGGAGAAATTATGAAAGGAGGAGTGAACTGGGGGGAGTAGACCCTGAAGACATGGGAAGAATTTTTTTTCAGATAAGGTAGAAAGACTGACCTAAGGAAAATAGACTTTGTGTTACCTTATGTGTACCGTATTGGTCAGGTTCAGCTTAATGTCCATCAAGTGTGCAAAAATCTAGACTGTCACTGCATTGACCATGAGGTTAGTGTAGGCTTCGAAGGAGAAAGGACTGGGGATGGGACATTTTTCAACTTCCTGTAGTCTTGTCTTCACTGTGACATTGCCAAGCAACCAGCCCTGGGAAGTCCTGTCGTGTCTTTGATCAAATACATTTCAATCATGGGGGTGATCCTTTCCTGTCCTTACTCAAGAAGTTTTAGGTCCCTGAACGTAACCACATCACAAAATAACTTAGTCATTTTAATTATTTTAGTGGGACCTACAGTATTTTGTTTTAAGTTCAAGGACTTGTACATATCCTCATTTGCTCTGTTTCTCTTACAGGTGGAAAGTGTGGCCATGTGTAAAGCTGCCAGGACATCTACCTCACCTTCACTTTCTTTCCTCACACCGTTGCCAAGGCTTGGCCTCTTTACATGCCTTCATCTGAATCACCTCGGCTCCTATTCCCACTCCTCCACGCTTTGCCAAATTACTACTTAGAAATCCCAGCTAACATATTGATGTTAAAAGGTGTTGACAGGGCTACCTGTGGAAATAACAGTGTTAAAATTGATGTTAAGTCAGTTTGAAATAATGTGACTGCTAGAAATGTTTTCATATGATTTTTGTGCTGTACAATCTTGTACTGAATTGTTGTGGGATCATGTTGAACCTGCTGCGTGCGGGTCACTGTGCAGCAATTCATCAGTGGAAAAACATCTGAAAACAGACATGCTGAAGTGTCATAAAATCTACTAAATATTTTATGTTGCACATGCACATTCTGATACACTTTATGTGTTGTAAGTACAGCTACAGTATGGACAGCATAGAGCTTCACCTTTTTTTCCTTACATTCTCTTCAGCATCTGTTTTACAGGCAGCTGAAAATGTCTTGAGTGCCTTCAAGTGCATGCTTCAATTGTTTCACTCCTCTTAGCGAGGCAACACAGCAGGGAGATGTCTTCTCTGGTGCTTTCAGAACCACTTATCAACTTGTGCGCTTGTGTAGAACCTGGATAGCCATTAGTTTTAGTCCGTTATATGTTCTTTCGGCAGTCATTATGACTGAACTATTCTCTGCCCCAACATGTTCAGTACCATTTCTAACTTTTGTTCCTTCTCTAAATATCTCTCCCTGCGCTGTGTCTGTCTTTGTATTCTTTCCCTCGTCACTCTTTTTGTTTGTGTCTTCACTCCTTTTGTATTCTGAAGAGAGGTGCAGCCCAATCCATCTAAATGTGATTCTGGAGAGGCGTGTTGTTGTTGTTTTTGTTTTTTTCATCTGAGAACACTTTTCCAGCAAGATATCATCTTACTGTGCATCCAATTTTAAGGAGCTTTTGTTGCCTTTCCGCATCCGCATTACCTTCCCATATAGGAAGGACAATCAAACAGAGGGGGAAGGACTTGGATTTCTGCCTTATTATAAGGACATCAGCAGCAGTACCACCATCACCAATGGTACTGTTCCGGTTTTTAGCCCACTTCTATCCTCTCCTGGTGTGTGTTGCAGTCTCTTGGCCTGTTCTCACAGACAAACAGCCCTGCTTCTCTGGACCCCACTCAGTGTAGAGCACCCATTGTTCCCCTAAAACATAAACTCCTTCATATCCATTCTCTCAGGCTCCAAACTCTGGAACATGAGCAGAGCTGTCTAAACAATAGCCCCCGAATAACCGTGATGCTGGACGTGCAGACAGTTCCACTGTAATTGGAAAAGACCTATAATGAGCAGGGCTGAATGCCTGACCATGGGCCACCAAGCCTGAAGCCAGGGAGCTTGTATTGTCTTTCTCCTCTGATGGCTTTGGATGAGACCATTTTGGCATTGTCTGTGCATGTCTGCTCGCATGTGAGGATTTGCTGGGAGGATGTTCACTTGGGAGAGCAGGTCATTCCAACAGTGCACATCCTATCCTTTGGTCTTGGCTGATTTGCATTCACTCTAAAGGCTATACTTCTATTCACTGACCTACTCACTTGCTCTCTCTGTGCATCCTAAATATCTTCCGTGGAATAATCATGCAAGTCCTTTTTTTTTTACATGCTATTAAAGACTTTTTATATTCCTTTTCTATTTCTATCCCCTCTTCACGAGTAGACATGGTTAAGGACAGCTTGCTGAGGTAATGCAGTTTTTTTGATAATGAGCTTCCAGTCAGCGGAACAGCCCAGTCACATCTAATATCTCCTAATAAAAGGAGAGTGGTCGCTTCCCTCTGCAGGGAGTGCTATTCAGCTTAACCTCATTGGAGTGGTGGGTGAGGAATGCCTCTTAATTAGAGGCATTAAAACTCCAGTGGGAACCCTAAGGAGCCTATAGGTGCTTTGTGTTCATGTCTCCCATTGACCTCTGACCATAAATATTGTATCATCCCATAGATTTTCTCTCGGCTGCCAAATGATTAGAGCGTAACATCAACCTTTTCCTGTTCCTTGTAACAGAATCTCATTCTCTGTCTCACGGCTTCTTTCTTTCACACCGGAGTAGCAGTGGTCTCCTGCTCGCTCTGATATTCCAAACCTTCCTCTCAACGTTCAACAAAGAGTGAGGTCGCAACCTGTCGGAGCTTCATTCTGACTGGCAGGCATGATGGCCCTGCGGGGTTCCTCTTAATAGCAGCAGTGTGCATTTGATCCGGCTTTTGACCAGCCCTCTATGTGTGTGTCTACAACTGCGTAACCTCTACCACCTACGTAGCAGCAAAGCAATAACAGAGCTATGACACTCTGCCCCTCTGTGTTTTCTTCAGGGAGTTAGGATCTTCTGTTTTTTCTTTTCAGCCTGATGACAACTGTATTGACCCGTGTCCCCCGATGCTCTCCCTTTATATTATTATACTATAAATAACACCCTGTTGTTCACTGTTAAAATGCTATAGCTGTAGTAGCTCCTCAGACCTGCAATATCAGTAATGGAGCGGGGCGAGCTAACATCAGTGTCCCTCAGCAAGACTTTCGGAGACCAGCTGTGGTCTCGGGCAGACGGGACCATTGAGAGTTTAACAGCCATGTCAGTGCTTAATTAGAGAGCCAGACCAAAGGAAACAGCTCATGTTCCTTGTTAAACATGCTGAAGGCCATAAGCTCACTGCGCAGACTGTCTGGGGGTCAGTAGGGCAGACTAAGATGATGAAGTTTCCTCTATGCGTTTCCTGAGTTTGAATGAGGTAAGTGTTTATTAGTAGCACGTGTTATTATTCATCGGCTGAGATTATGTCTGCATGAATTGAGTGGTGAACTTAGTACTAAGTACAGGTATACAAGCAGACATGATATATTTCTACTTTTATAATTCTGTTAATATCAGTATTAAAATATAAATATACTTGAGAAACATGTACAAAAACAGGTTAGATTAGATTCAACTTTATTTATATCTTATATTTATTTATTTATATTATATCATTGCACAGAATGATACTAAGATAATGAAATGCAGTTTAGCATCTAACCAGAAATGCAAAAAGCAGTAAAGTACAGAGCTATTACTGTCAGGACCGGTATATCGTTGTGTGTAGTGTTTTTCTGTTATATCTGCCGCCGACGCCTGATTGCCAGAGGCATGGTCCCCTGATTCAGCCCTTTCCATGACCCATCAATCAGAGGTGCCCAATTTACTCGACGGAGTAAATCAGACTGTGTATGTTAACTGTTGGCAACTCGTTCGTTATGTTGTTGTGTGGAGGTTTTTGGTTGTTACAGGGACTGGGCAGGTTTAGTTTATTTTGCACTGACTTACAAAAGCCAGGGAAGATTTTTGTTAGAGTCACTAGTTTTCTGATTACTGTTTTGGTGTGTGTTTTTGTTATTAGAAATTAGATTATATAGTGAGGTTTTTCTTTCTCGATTTCTCTGGTTTTAGAGTTCTCCTTTTGTTTTTTCCTTCTTTTTTTTCTTTTGAACAGCACCCTTTGTTCCTTCGTAGTTTACCTCACCTCATTTTGTTTAAATCAATTTGAAATTTCGTTCAATAAATAACTTTGTTCAAACCTTAACATCTGGTTTTATGTTACTTCCTGATACCCCTTGAGCTGGGTCGCAACATATGTACATATGTATTAGAGATATAAAAATAACACCATCCAAGTACTTTTTGTTAAAGTATGGTTGAGGTTTAGTTGCTCATTTAAATCAAGTGGATTAGGTTTAGCGAACGATTCTAGACTATATTAAAGACTAGAGCACATGCAAACTCACACATCGCCAAAGATAAGCGCTTGCATTCACTGTACCAACTTCTATGCGCTCACTTTTGATCTCATTACTGTTATATAAACTACTTTTTTACCACCAAACCAGCATAAACTGCCCATAATGTACTGTATGTTACTAGTGCATGAAACATTTTTGGCAGCACAGTTTCATTTGAGAGTACAGTTCATGGAGAGTTCATTAAGTATGGACAATGACTGAAATACTTTGAATGGACACTCACACACATTTACCTCTCTGACAGCACTCCTCCACTGTTGCTCCACAGCCCACAAGACAATTGTTGTGTGTAATGACCCGCTGTCCTGTTACTCTTGGCTGATCCCTTTCTACCATCCCTGGGGTGTTTTATTTTGCCAGCCTGATCGAGCCTGTGCAGTCAGTTGGATCCACCAGACAAACCCAGACAAAGAATCATAAAACTTTAATCTGGAATGAATTGTCAGCTTGGTTCTCTTCCACCACAGTTTTAAAATATGTGTTCTAGTTGGCATGGATGTTAATTTTTCATTCAAAATCTATCTACGAAAATATAAATGCAGCACCTTGGTGTTTGCTTTCATTTTTCAAAAGTTGAAGTAAAAAATCTAAGACTTCTTCAGTGCATGCAAAAGGTATCAGTGACCACCTTTTCTTTGCCAAAATAATCCATCCACCTGACAGTTGTGGTATATCAAGATGCTGATTAAACTGCATAACTATAGCACCAGTGTGCCTTCGGGCTGGTCACGATAAAAGGACGCTCTAAAATGTGCAGTTTTATCATACAACACAATGCCACAGATGTCAAGTTTCGAGGTAGTGATGGAATTGGCATCCCGACTGTAGGAATGTCCACCTGTGAACTGAATATTCATTTCACTGTCATAAACTGTCTCCGAAGTTGTTTCCAGGAATTTGGCAGTTCATCAAACCAACCCCACAAACATAAACCATGTGCTAACAATTAGTTTGTTTACATGCAAGATCTTCTGAGACAGGCAATGCAGAGAGGCGATGCAATAGTTGGTTTGCACTTTTTCACAGTCATAAATTGTCTCAGGGAAGCTCATCTGAGTGTCTGTCATCCTCCCCGGGGTCTTGACCTGGCTGCAGTTTGTCGTCACAACCGACTTGAGTGGACAACTGCTCACCTTAAATGACGTCTGCTACTTGAAATGTTCTCCTCACGGTGAATTCCTGCGGTACCAGGCAGATGGCAGACAGCATGTATGCCATTGTGTTGGTGAACAGAGCTATAATGGCGGTGCATGGGCAGCCATAAGCTACAGACAACAAACATGGATTCACTTTATTGCCATGCCACTGCCATGATTGCCTCATGTTGCAGCATGATAATTCTGAGCGACACAAACATTTTGTATGCATGGAAGAAGTCTATCTATCTATCTATCTATCTATCTATCTATCTATCTATCTATCAATAACATTATTCTGCCCTCAAACCTGATGTTCCTAATTTGTGGGAAGCTTACAGGGGACATTTGGTCTGCCAAAAAATAAAGAAACTCTTAATTATTTAATTTCTCGATGACTAATGACTTCAGTGACATTCCTCACAGGATTCAGCACAAATCCAAAGAGGTTTGATGGATTGGTCTTAGCTGTTTTAATTCATTTTGAATCCTTGACAAACAGTTGGGCATTTTGGAATATAATTGCAGTCCAGATGTACAACAGACTACACACTACAGACTCATAACCTAAGCTTTTTTCTATGTCTCTCTCTTAAGCATCCAGATAATTCTCTTTGGCTGAAGTCCTTTTTACATTTAAGTAATATTATATGCACTACAGAAAGACATGGAGGGGAGTTTTTGCAGCATTTAAATGTAAAACAAAAAATAGTTTGATTCAGTAGAAAAGCAAGACATTGCAGAACGTGTTTTTATCTTGCAAGGAAAATGAAGAGTGACTGTTCTGCTGTGAGCAAAGTGAAAAGGTCACTTCTCTATCGAGGAGACAGAAGGAAGAACAGCCAGGGCCGACTAATCAATTCATCGCAGAGAAAACACAGACAGGTGGTTGATAGTAGCAGAATGCTCGTGTTTCAGACTGCACCACATCCTGAAGGTTTGTAAATGTGTGCCAGCACCAGAGGTCTTAACTTGGCACAGGCAACCAGTGTAGAGAATGTAGTATTAACTTGAGAGGGTTCAAGAGGCTGACTTGCTGCAGTGTTGTTAAAAGATGGAAGGCCCCAAATAGAGTTCAAGAAGTTAACCAGGAGGGAGTTCCACTATGAAAAGGAGATAATCGAAGAAAGACCTGGGCAGCATGTCTGGATGGATCGCATTTAATCTGTGGCATTAAGTTCAAACACGCTGTAACAGATCAGATTGCAGCTGAAATCTGAGGCTGACTGAATCTGACTGAAGATATTTAGAGGTCTTGGATAAATTGTAGACATTAATAGAAATTAAGACTGACATTGAACTGGAGATTTTAAAGGACAAGGCTATCAATATTGCTTTAGTCTTTCAAGACTTTCTGGGGGATGTGTCCCATAAAAAGGTAAGCATGCATGTAATTAGGTGTTTATTGAAAATATTTTAATTTGGAAACTTATGTAAATGTTTATTTCTATGTATGTAAATATATAAGATAACCTACATAAAAGAATATTGTATTGGTCATGTGACCAGGAAGGTGCATATGCAAGAAAGCATGAAGGGTTGGAGATTATTGGAGTTGAAATTAGATTGCATGTGAAATTGCTGTTATTCTTTCAGTATAGTATTGTTGGTTTGTATAATAAAAGCTTTTGTTGATGCTACCTGAAAAATCAAATCAAATCAAATTTTATTTGTATAGCCCAAAGTCACAAAATACATTTGGGAGGAAGAAGTGTTTCCTTGTCAATTTGCTTCCTGGCTGATCAGGTATCTAACACCAACTTTATCTGTAACTCATTTGTTCTTTAAAATTGTCACAAATATATTATTAAATCATATTTAAAACAAGTGTTTTCCTAAAGCTTAATATACAAATATAACAAATGTAATAATACAGAATATCAACAGCACTGTTCTTTGATGTAGAAATTCAGAAAGGGCACTGAATCAGTGAACAGACATGACATGGAGAAAAGAGTGTTATCAGCATAGTATGACATAAAACAAGTGGGTTGGAGATTTGGAGATGCCACGATTCATATAATTTTGAAGCTTTCACTGGAATCAAAAGTGCCATATTGAATTTGTGGTCTTTAAGAAGGAGTATGCGGCATGATTGTCAAAGAAAATAATATTAATCTAGTCAGGGTGAATTGTCAGTATGTTTTAGGATATAATTCATAAGAGTCATGGTACAATGTAAGATGATCTAAACTGATATTTCCTTAAGACTGCATTCATACTCACTTTTAACTGATGTGTGAAAAGGGAGATGATGAGCCACCTTTTTAATATGTTGTGACCATAACAGCATGACTGGAAAGGAAGTTGATGTATTAGAAATGCAGAAATTAATACATAATACATCTGAGATGTCTTATGAAGTCATTGGATTTTTCTTAGAATCTGACAAGATGCGATTATCGTTTTACAACTGATGGTTTAAGAGTTGTCATGGATTTCTCAAGGTAAAATATTAAAATATTATTAATTGTTTAATGATGTATGCACTTATTTTTATTTTATTTTATTTATTTATTTTTACATACTGGGCATCTTAATCTCCCATTTTTGACTCTCTTCTAAATTCTACCCTCTTGATGCCCCTTCCTCATTTCTTTTATCCTTTCTCCATCATAGAGCAGTGCTTCTCAAAGTGGAGTAGCTTAAGTTCCCTAAGCAGTAACTTTTACTGGTGCTGTCATACTGTCCTTTATTTACCTAAAATTCAGCTTGGATCCTGTTTTATTAGTTCTTTACTGAATATCCATCCAATTGTGGCTGAGATGTTTCAGTGGTTGGTTATAAAATCATTAATTAAACATGACAGAGTAGGCCACCCACCAATGAGCTGAGTTCTGCTCAAAGTTTTCATTGCCAAGTGGTTTCTCATGATGGGAAACTGTTGAGTCTCTGTAAATAATATTCTAAAGAGTATGGTCTAGACCTGTTCACTGTGAAACGTGTCATGAGATAACCTCTGTTATGATTTGGTGCTATATAAATACAACTGAACTGTATGCACTGCATATTTCCACATCAAACAACAAACAACAAAAAACACAAGTCCCTTTTTTCTGTTGTTTTTTTTTTTTTCAGAGCCTGGGACTACCCCAGAGAGGTTGTGGTTGCTGGCAGGAAAGAGATTATAATCATTTTCAATTCTAAATGGAAATGTAATCAAAAGATAATTAAAGTATCACAAGTCTCTCTATGAATCAATCTGCATTTTAAACCTGTGTTCATGGTGCATTGGTTTAACAGTGTGCTAAGAATAGAAATTGTGTTATTTTGGTAATTCAAAGTGACGCATACGCTGGTTTAATGAGAACAGGAAGCGATTTTGTCTAAGAAACGCGCCTTAATCAAACCATTTAGTGTCTTTTAAATAGTTGTTTCAGAATGAGTGCAACACTTAAAGCAGAGAGAAATACCACTGCATTAACACATTTTTACATGGATAGCCCTTGGACTGTCCTTGTAGATGCACAAAACCAATGAATAGCCCTTACCACAATAGCTCTTATCTTCTCTGTGAAACAGGACTGCATGCAGAAGCTGGCTGCCACAAGACCATCTCACCCGAACAGAGGGAAGGAAGAAGAGCAGTCAAATCCTCTCCTCTGATCCTATTGATGTCAAAGCTTAGCTCTAATTGAGGAGGTGCTCACTTGACAGAGCATGAGCCCCCCCTATATTACTCACTTAAACAGTCACTCTCCTTGAGCTGGAAAAGATGTCCTTTACTCCCTGGTGTCCCGCAGTCAACTTTTAAAAGATCAATTGTAATTTGGGCTGAATAACCTCAATGACTTCTGATGGATTGCCCACGTGGTCTCAAGGGGATCAAGGGATCGATACATTTTACAAAATGAAAATAGGTGAATGAGTGCTTTATTTTTTACTGCTATTCAAGTCATATACACACTCTGTTCCCAAGTATGGTTGGCACTGAGTTACAGATGAATGAAAAGCAATGTTGTGTCGAGCTGTGTGAGTTGTTCTGCTGTATGTTGATTTCGAGGTGCTGCATGTTGACTCTTGTGGTGATATGGTTAGGTTGTTAGAAAGAGCAGCAGTTTGTGTGTAGCTTGAAGGGGATTTGTTGCTGTTTGGGGTCTACTGATGCTTGTGGTTTATATATGATGGACGATACCTAGCTGTGAATGGAGAGATGACAATATGACTCTAGTTACAGCTTGATGAGACTGAAACAAATAGGGAGGTTGCACTCAATGAAACCAAAAAGAGTTGAAAGATGTTGAATGCAATGGAGAGTCACAAACAAAAACTCACACACATAAACATTTCATCTATTATTAATATAAAATATTCATTATTACCAAGTTGTTTTTGTTGATTTAGGCTAACCAAACCTTAAAGGAAAACTTCAGTTTATTACAACTTGGGTTTGTTCTTGTACTTCAGGCAGAATTGGTAAAATAAGGTGCAACAGAGTAATATAAGCACAAGTGGTCAAGCAATCAGACAGGTTATAAATAATAGCCCAGGTTAGTCCAAATTATTTGGAAGAGAAAAAAAAGGAGAATGGCAAATCAATTACCTAAATTGTATCTAGTTACAGAACACCTCATCAGTAAGATTTTGACCTACTTGCTGTAATTGTGCACACTTGTGTGATGATAGATTATTACCAAAATTGCAGTTGCACTCACCTTTAACTTCACGTCCGTGTAAAGTGGTTTCGATGAACTGGCTGAATTGTTGGCATGTTTTTGACCTGTTTCAATATTGTTTGCTGCCATGTTGGAACAATTTTCACTGATAGCATGTTTAGGTATGAGGACTTGTCTCTGTGTGATGTTAATTCTCACAGTGTTACTCTTTTTATGGACACATTCTGGCCCAAAACAATGTTCCAAAGTCAGGATGAATCATAAAACTGAAATTTTAATTAGTTTGTGTGGTTTTACTAGCCATAAACTGATCACCAAGTCACCAATTGTCTGAGCACAAAACACATACGATGAAATTTTAAAAAGCTAAAACAATAGACTGACACATTTACTCAGCCAATAACCCTGTCAGTGATTTCTTTTGTTTGTTGCTGATTCACATCAAAAGATCATGTCACAGTCTCTCTCTGTCCTTTCCTCTTCTTCATCATCTTTTTCTTCCATCCACCAGGTGCCCTCAGATTTTCTCTCCTTTCCTCATCATTTGACTGCCCAACTTATCTTCACACCTGTTCCTACTTTTCTCATCTGCTCTGCAATTACCTGGCCTTCTCACGCACATCACCTGCATCTCATTCTGTAATCAGCCTCACACTATATATATATACCAGAACTGAGCCTTTGTCGGTTTGTCCCAGTTAAGTTCCTGTTTTTTTTTTTTGTATTTTTGTTTTTTTTGCTCACAATGTTCTGTACCCATAACTGGACCTGAGGCTGCATCCCTGCTTGTTGTTATCTTATTTCCTTATCATTAAATTGTTGAATTGTCCTATCAGTTTTGACTGACTATATCGGAGTCCTCTAGCTGCTTCATTCTCAACACCCCATGATAGGATGTGTAAAGACGAACATATAAAATGCATAAAAATATTCTCTTCCATCTTATCGTGAATATAAGCAGCACAGGAACAACTAATTCCCCCACATGAGTCACTTTTTACAAAGAAGTGTCTTCAGCTCCACAAGTAGTCGACATAGACTCATTTAACACCTTCTCCCCAGTAAGGGATTTTCATTGTTGCCCTCAGCTGGAAAAAGAACTCCTGTACACAGTGTACAAAAAGACACTTAATCACACGGACGAGATCAGTGGAATATGGAGTGATTCTAGTTGCTGCCAGCAAAGCCAGTACCAGGGAATAGGATAAAAGACGATGTATTCCTCTTAGAGCCAGTGGGCAACTGATCCTTTTGAAGAGGAAAGCACAGATGCAATCATGAGGTTTCTTATTTTCAGATCACAGTTCACAGATTCACAGTAATAGGGTACGTACGCTCAAAGATAAAATGACACATTTTACAAATCAAGGCGCTTGTCCAGTGAACTAAACTACGACTCCTGTCGGGATTAAGGGCTTAAGGGGTCAAGATTAACGAGTGTGTAGATGCAAACTAGCCTGTTCTCTATTTGTCTTTATGGTGTGTGTGTGTGTGTGTGTGTGTGTGTGTGTGTGTGTGTATGTATAACAACAAAGTAAGTTGTATTTGGCCATTTACAGAACAACGATGGCTCTTCTGTACTTTAGTTGTCGGCAGATGCATGTACTTGTTCTATCTCAGATCCATTCTACTCATGGCTAGCAATGCCAGACTAGTGGTGGAGCAACCAGCCCATCACATCTATTATTCAAAAAACTATGTGTTGGCAGCTGTTTCCACGCTCATTAGACAGATCATACAAAGACTGAGCATACGCTTTTGGTTGTGATCTGACTCATGTTTTCAGTCAAGGCCGTATGGATGCCACAGAGCTCATCAACACCACCACATAGTATGATACAGACTGAGAGGGAAGGATATAAACAGATGTAGCCGTTTGCAGAGACACTGTCTTGTTTTGTCACATGCCAGAAAAATCTTTTGCCGTGCACTGTTTTTCCGAATCTAAGAGGGATTGTTTGTAAATCTCCTTTTTTTGTTGTTTTTCCAGCAAAGACATTTTAATTTGAGGACATCTTATGAATGACGAATGATCAATGCGTGACAATTGGAAATTTGATTTGTTACATTGTGACTGAGGATGTTAACACAGAAAATTCAATTTGGAGGTGAGCAGATGTTACAGAAACATAAAGCCTGTTGTAAGTCATTTTAAAAATTTGGAAAGAGTGGCATATTAAATCCTTTTGTCTCATTATTTTTCTCCTGCTTGCCCAGCTCTGGTTCTGGCATGACAAAGGCACTACTCCCTATCAGCATTTGCCCTGGAAAAACTCCGCCTGGTGGTCCAAAACGCTTCTGGAAGAAACACTAGCACTCCCCAGTGCTCCCTCCCTGCTTTGAGCTCACAGACAAGGCAGCCCGGCTAACAAACCAAGCTAACATGATCTAACAACAGCTACAGTTGGCAGAAGTCTAGGAAATCATTGAGTTGTGCAGAGCAGCAGGAAGACATCAGAGGGAAAGCAGAAAACATTTTCTCCATAAAATATGATTCAGTTTCACCAAAATCAGTGAACTAGTTGGTGTGTCACTTAAGTATAATTGTACCCAGAGCACAAAGTTATATCGTGCAGAAACAGACATGTTAACTATAAATAACTAAATAACTTGTAAGCCACTAACATCTATGGCTATCAGTATTTTGTTCAAGCAAATAATGAAGGCTGCTACGACTTTAATGAAAACTTGGGGGAAAAAAAGTGATTTAATGCAATACATTTTAACAAATGACCATGTTCCCAATACCATGTTGAATCTACGCATTGCAGTATTTTGTTGTTGAGGTCACAGTACAAGGCAACATTTTCTTTGCCTAGTCTGCTCATTATTGATACAACTGACAACTATAAATTTTTCATATGAATAAAGAAAAAAAGCTTTCATTACCAATGAAATATTTATCCACTGCATGATGTATTATGTGCCACAAATGTATTGAAGTATTTCAAAATAACAGAAAATAAGGTGCTATTGAAAGGTTTAGAAAATGTGAGTCCAACTACCGGAATAAATGTTAACTATATGAAAAGATTAAACCTGCTCACTGTTTGTGAGCAAGGTCTTAGTTGCATTTGTCGTATATTCAGTGGCGATGCAGTTGAAGATGTTTGAAGAAAAACTCTGCGATTAATAGCTAACAACACAGACAATTATCTCTATGTAAACCATATGTATATAATAGCACTAGTATTAATATGTAACTATGCATCTATGTGCAGACACCTCACATTCTACACACTATACTAAAGTATTTTCAGAACTGGAAATATGGATTGTAATTGGTTGGGTTTGTGATGAAGACGGGGGTATCCAGGATACAAAATACAGGGGTCTTGGACCTACTGACACATGAGAACAAGGATAGTACCTAAACTACTATTCAAATGTTTGGATTTGCATGCCACAATAGCTCAATGGCTGAGAAGACTACTCTGTTTTTGAATAGTCTTTCATCCTTTTAGGTTGTAGAAAGTCCTCTTTACAAATAGATGTTTTTGTATATAAAAAAGTAATGTTTTGTACATGGAAAACAAAAGCTGTACATTGGCTGAACCAGACTGACAACTGAAAGAGAGACAGAACCTCTGAGCAGCAGTTAAATAAGAATATACAGTAAGTGCTTGGAGTTAAGGTACATGGGCTTCTGCAACACTGAGATTTTGTTGCAAAAAAGATACAAAGGAGAAATATTCTATACTTGCTGCTTGGGTTGTGGACTTTATTACACATGCTCTTTGATCCCCTGCTGTCTCCTCGGCCAGTGTTAGTGGGGTAATTAAGTGAAAAGCCCCAACCCCCCGCCCCACCCACTAGTCCTTTCTGGTACTCTACGCCCTGCCATTTACTTGTATCCAGCTGCTAATTAATGAAGTGCTATGAAAGGGTTACCCAATCAAATCACAGGATACATAAATCAGACTTCTTTTTTTCTTTTTCCTATGGGATGCTAGTAGAATCATTAAAGCAACTACTCAGCAAAGAGATACATAATATTTATGTTCCTGGAAGTGTCCTTGAGTTCAGGAACGTCTCTATTTGCAAAGCTGCTCAGAGCGTGCATGGATGCGTGTGCATGCAAAGTTGCACATTTGTCAGTGTTTTTGTTTGCAGATCGGTACATATAGTACATCTCTGTGGCACTTGCTCTGCTCGGTTGCACAAATGCTGGGCCCATTAAGCAGATTCATTTGGGAGATTGGATGAACGTGGAAGGACGTACGAAGGGAGAGAGGAGGGAGAAGGGAGGACGAGATGGGCAAAGAGAATGATAGACACCTGTGTGGGACATTAAAGAGACCAGAGAGGAAGTGAAAAAAATAATAAGATGACAATAACTAGTAGGAAGGGAGGACAGGCACATGGGAGAAAGAGACAGAAATAGAGAGTGAAAACAGGTAGGCAGCAGAGGAAGATTAAAAAGTGAGACAGTAGGAAGGAGTTGGATATGGATGTGGGATCTTCTTGTGGAGGATAATGGCTCCCCTCTCCTCCCTCCTCTATTGCTCACTGAAGGGCACATAAGTGTCTGTGGGCAAATATGTATCAGAGTCTGGGCAGCTTAGGCAATTTCATGGAGCTAAAGAAGATGATGATAATCCAGTTAAATTGAAAAATGGGAATGTCTATGGATCCTCATTCATCCTGTAATTAATGTTTTTTTACATTCATGCAGCCAGATACTTTATATGATTAGGATTGACTGAGGATAATGCTTCCCCCAATGCTGCCCTGCTGGAATACCACTCACAGCCCTGTGATGTACAAATGAACATTTATTTTATGTACATTCAACAAAATGTGCTTGTATTTGTATAGCAGGGTTAACTAAATGTATTGTTCTTACATATAACCATGCAATTTGTAGATGGTCTAGAGTTTAATTGGACAGTTAAATGGAGTGTCACCGGGACAGTTTGGAGAGCGACTGAGCTTTCCTCTTTGTGGGTTTTGTTCTGTTTGTCTGTGTCACAGGGACCAATTTGGGATTCAAAACCAGTGTAATTGGGGTCAAAACCAGCACCCCTAATTTGTTTTCACCGCACTTGTGTTCAGTATGACGTAAACAAAATTGTGTGTTCATAGCAGTTAGGAAAAAATAAATCAGAAGTAAAAGTTGGAAAATGTGTCTGATTTTCAGTAACCATACTCCTGATGGATGGTTTCTTTCAGAGTGAATATTGATGCATGGAAGCAGCAAGTGTAGGAGCCATTTTATGTGTAGTTTTTCATGATGTCATCAGACCATACCAAGAGCTTAATTTGATCAACACAGGTGCTGTGCTATAACTGCTTTTGTTACCTATGCTTAATTTATTGTCTATTCTAATGATTTCTCAAGCACCATTTGAAACGTGAGCCTTCATTTTCATTTATTTATTTAACACCACAAGCCTTAACCCTACTGTAAATCCACAGAGCCAACCAAGTGGACTTTCTTCAAGATTTTGGTTATTATTCGCTTTCATGTCAAGAGTGAGATGATACGATCAATACCACCCGCGTGGAGCTAGAGCCAGGAGGTGGTTAGCTTAGCTTAGGGAAGCAGTGAAAAAAGCTTTTGATGTGTCTTTACCTTTTGGACGGAGCCAAGGCCAGCTGTTTCCCTCTGATACCAGTCCTTGTGCTATATTAAGCGAACTGTTTATTTCATCTTGGCTCTAGCTTCATATTTATCTAGTCCTTCAAAATAAACAGAAAATTACGATTTAGGTCAAAGTGAGTACTTTGTAAAGGCTAGTGGACCTATGTCATAACGGTTACAATAATATACAAGGGATTACGGTTTGAAATGGCAGTGATCATGTCTTACAAAAAGCTATGTTCACTTGCAGTTAGTAATGTGAAATAAACAGCTGTCTCTTGTCTTCTTAGATGTTTTGTTGACCCATCCATTCATCCCGACCTCTCCCATCACCTCTTTTCATCCATCGCTTGTGTCATAATTGTACTACCGCCACGAGAGGACTTGACCTTACACACCACTTTTCTTGGGAGGACAGTTTGTATTTTCTGCTCATGTGATCTGCTCATATAACTCTTTACAAGAACTGAGCCCATTTCCCCAAATGTAACTAATTAACTTGCTCCTTTGTGTTCAGTCTGAATGTAAAGCTAATATTCTAGGTGAGATGTCTGCATATGCAATCAATAGAAAGACACCCACGGAAATGAAAAATGCAAGTTTGCTTGAGGCACTAGGGGTTGAGGCACAGACTTTTTTTTTTTTTTTTTTAAGATTATTTTTTGACCTTTTATGATAGGACAGCTTAAGATAGACAGGAAGCAGGGGAGTGACATGCAGTAAATGGCCGTCGAACCAGGGCCAGCTGCAGCGAGGACTGTAGTCTCCACACAGGGCAGCTGCTTAGCCCACTACACTACTAACCGTCCCAAGGCACAGACATTTTTAATGTGTGTTTATACTGTAGCTAGGACTCTCATTCATGCATATACAGATAGAAGTAAGAAGAAACCGAGAGGTTCTGTGGAAAGAACTCAGGTCAGTGCATATTATGCTAACTTGGTGCTAAGAAGACATCCTCAAGGCTGTTTGAGTTTTGAACTTCAAAAACACTCGCGCATTCAAATTTGTGCCAATAAATTGAATTAGCTTTAAATCCAGTGTAAATGCAAATTGAAGAATAAAATGTACTAGACATGTTTCAGATAGACTGAATATGCCCTTTTCTTGGTAAAACTGAGAAATAATGACATTGTCACAAGGACATTTTTTTATATTTATGAGGGACAACAACTTCTTAAAGACACTGTTCAAAGATACCCAGTGGATTATGCTTTACTAAATCTAAGAACTGACATTTTGAAGGTCTGACCTTTCTGAACGGTTCATTTATCTTTTCAAAAGCATCACATGCTATCATGGTGCCACTGGGCTATCTATTTCAAATCAGTTGCTGTAATAATGGATGCCTTCTGAAAGGGCAGCACTACATGCCGTCTTTTAAAGTGTTATCAACACAGAAGTTTTGAATTTGATTGTCTGATCACTTGTTTTTCAAAAATACAGCT
Organism: Larimichthys crocea; assembly: GCF_000972845.2. Lineage (NCBI taxonomy): Eukaryota > Metazoa > Chordata > Actinopteri > Sciaenidae > Larimichthys > Larimichthys crocea. The sequence goes on from NC_040019.1 coordinate 12,054,320, forward strand.
GCTGATTACAACCAAATGAATACTGCTTGCCTCCCTTTCCCCTTCCAAGTATGTAAGAGAACCTAAGGACCTACCTAAGCCAATGACTGCTGTTTACTGTAGTTAACACACTGAGTAAGCATAAGTACCTCATACAACCTGAACTATCCCTTTAATCCAAAAAGACATTAGCTACAAATCTGCACATATATCACAAAAAAAGTACTGATGCAATGGGATATGATTCAGAAAAGTAACTAAATAAATTAAAAGAGCACAATGATTTCAGAGATAAAATGTGTTGTGCAGCAGAAGGTAGTCCTCCGACTTGAGGCAGAGATCACCACAAACAAAGGGAATAAAGAAACTGCTGAAGCTTAAAACATTGTCAGTAGCAGAGTGGAGACTGTGGAATAGCCAGAACTCTTGCTGGAGCTGGCTGCCTGGCTGAGACAAGACAAGTGTTGGTCAGAGAACAAACCAAGACCCCCCAATGGCCACTCTAGTAGGACATCTGGGCTCTCATGAAACACTCCAGAAATTGCAGTAGAGTTGCATGATTTTGAACTCAATGACACATGAAAACACAAGTGGGAGTTTGTACGGCACTTTGGAGGATGAGGGAAATGATTTCTGGCTTGAGTGTAAAGCTCTGCTACTGAGGAAAGCGATCAGCGATTGTGCATCCCTGATTTCTACAATTATGGAGGACCCAAAGTCCCTTGCACCCTGAAAGAGAAAAGAGGACCTACTCTGAAGTCTTTTTTGGACTTGGCAACTCTGACATAGAATGAAGATTTTTAAAAGGTTCTGTGGATGTGGTTGACGCTGAATCCACAAACCAGTCTTTCCAGGTTCCAGAATGATTTCTCTCTTGCTACGATCGACTGAAACGGTCAAAAATATGACTTTGTAACCCCTTATTTATTCTGATGAGCAGCCTGAAACAAACACTGACATCGATTGCACACACACAGACTTACAAACACATAAATGAGCAGAATTTATAAGCTGGACTTGGGGGAGATGAGGATGGGATCAAGAATAACATTATTTATTTATCAAGCCAAATGGAATTTCAAAATGAGGAGCTGAGTTGATGGCCAGTCGGTGCTCACTGTATCATAAAGTCTCATCAAATAAGGTTAGTTGTATAAAGCTTAAAAACACTAGGATGATGGATAAACAGCAGAAAGGCCGGGAACAGAGCCACATGCACTCAAGCGGCACAGAAACGCTGCACTCTGTTTACTTGCACTCTGATGATTCCATTAATGTTAATTTAAGGGAGGAATCAAAAGAGGAAATGGAATATTTTAAGAAGCCCAGAGCAGGGCACATTTATCTGAACTGTGTTCATATGAATAAATAATCAGGGAAAAGGTTAAGACTGGTGTTTTTTCTTGTGTGCATGAGATGAATCTTCAATACAAGGCTGACAGATTTCTACAATAGTATCAATAATAAGTGTTGTTGGGAGAGTGCCTCATATCTCCAGGGAGTATGTGTTTTTATAAATGTGTAACCTTTTTTTTATCAAATGATTAGGGACTAGGCTAAAACATGATTTTAATTTATTCATGGGATGCTTCTAAAACCCCAGAATGACAGACTGAATAATGACTTTTGTAACAACCTTCTAAACCCCACTGCTAACAGACGAAAATGTACTTGTGTGAAATGATTTTCAGCTTTACTGCAACAAGTAAAAGCAATATGATATTTGGATGACAACAGAAGCCACTTTAACTACAGCCCACAGCAAACAATCAGTTGAAACATTTTCTGACTCAAATAACAGCGGGCTGTAAATACAAAATTAATGATGTCTCATTTGAAGGTTTAAGCTTACTAACGGGAACAAAGTTCCACCAATATGTCCTGTTTTTGAGCAGAAAATACTGCCTTTAGTTTGAGAGGAAAAAAAACTAAATACACAACACAGGGCAAATGATCCAAGCAACTCTGAATGTGACATGACTCCTGGTGCCTTATGTGACGGTTGCAGCATTTCAGAAACAGTTGCATTCCTTGGATTATTTTTTTTTCACATTGTCTAAAAACAACAAAGAAAGTGGCACAGACAACATGAATCCATCCATCCTTTTGATGGTGTGGGAGTGTTCCTTGGCATACTTAACACATTTTGAGGATCATTTAAATGCCACAGTGTGCCTCAGAATTGTACACTCCAGGTTTATCCCCAAGTATTTATCATTTCCCACTGTTCACCACATTGCCTTCAGATTTAGGTCTAAATGCAAAGCTGAAAAATATGCATGAAACTGCATGACTCTATTAAGGCGGTATAGATTAAACTTCAAATAAACTAATGTAAGTCTTTGAATCTGTGTAAATGTATTTTTTTCCAGAGCCTAATACATGTCATATTTCACTGTATCAATCCATAGATGACCAAGATGATGATTTTAATGATTTGGACCTAATGTATATTTAATTTCAGCTCAACTGTAGTGCATGTACAGTATGCCAGTTTCTGGACTTCATAGAGTTTGTCTTGTTCCGTTCTCTGATACTTGTATCAAAGCCAAGAGAGAGATCTTGCCATGCAAGTTTTAACTTGCAATTACCACAATGTGAGTCACTGGCTGTCTTTAAATGAGTTCATAATTAGTTGATATTTAGCTGGGAGCAGGTTACAGCGGGATTAATATTCATGAACTTTAAACAAGACTTCACTGTACAATGTTATTTCACTGAATGACTTTAATATCTTACTGTGTCTCATACATGAGAAAGGCAGAATGTGCATTAATATGTGAGGTATGTGTTGATTCATTGTTTGTCTTTTTAATAAATACTCAGGGGTAATGAATTCATTTAGTAAAACAATGTGTTTTTATACAGGGGGAAACATTGTACATATTTCATGTCTTTGGTTAGAGTTATTTTCTGTGGTTGAAATGTGGTTAAAACAAGCTGTAATCAGACTTCCATGTCAAGATTGCAAAACCGAGCACAGCACCCCTTTTTTGAGGCATTTTATTATATTTATGCACAATGCTATTATACTGCAAAGACATCATGACTCCAGCTCTCACATATATCAGTTGCAAGGCACGAGCAGAGCATCCCGTAGTCCCCCCCCCCCTTATCAGCGTTTGCTTAACTGCCAGAGGACATGTTAAGCCTTTAACGCGCCCTGCAAAACTGTCAAAGCCAAAACACTTGGCATTGTAAACTCCTCCAAGTAAGTAATGGGCACTGCCTTATGGGCACTCTTTTTAAAACAATCTCTAAAGTATCTGTATCTCATTCTCTCTCCTTCCCGCCCTCCATTTAGTATTTCACTCCCCTTTTTCTCATTGTCACATTGTCTCCCTTCCACTCTCTCTCTCTCAAAAGGACATTATTGAACTATGGGGAGGATTAAAACTTAAATATTGAACCTCTTACACTTCACGGCAGGCTAAGAGTCAATGCACTTGATAGAATCGCAGGTCTTTTAACACATCACTGTGCAAACCTGGGCTCTGTAGGACTCACAGGAAGCTGCAGGCTGGTAATTAAGCCGGATAACTAAATAGCTATTAACCCTACTGTTTTTAGTGTTACTTGCTAATATTAGAGCCTTTAATTTGACTCCTTTGGGTGTTTCCATGTCCTAATTCTGTCTTTTCCATAGAAAGTGAGAAAGAACATTGGTGTAGAGAGCTGTGTATCAAGCTGCCATGATAAATTACAAGCAAGCCTTTTAAGGGATCATGTATTTAGTTGTATGCCAATAATAATAATAATAATAATAATAATAATAATAATAATAATAATAATCATTAAACACAGGATTGTGTTTGCTTTTCCATCTTTTTTTCTTGTAGTTTTTAAAAAATCCTGTGGTGGTTACTCTTGTCCCAGTGTCACCTACAGAGTTTCATAACAACTGCTCTTGTTCATCGAAGTACTTGCACTTTTCAGGACAGCAGAACCCCTTTGGTTGCTGAATAGTGTGTAACCTTCTAGCACTCGCATCACTGCCTCACATACATAGTCTATGCAAATGAGGAAGGATTGATCGTTTCTTTGAACTGCTCTACTTGCAAAACACCAGTTGCTGGTGTTTTTTTATTGTCTTGCAAGCGAGACACAGCAGGCCTTCAAAGGCAAGCGGCATACACTGACAAATACAAATTATGGGAATGACATGGACGATGGAATAGCAGGATGTGTGAAGAGCAGATGAAAGAAGAATATAGAGAAGAAGGAGAGCAGGGTGACTAGACCATTGCTTCCATGATGCATTGCTTTGCCGCATCCCCTATGGTGCAGCTGTTTGTTATCTGTCAAAGTACCGGCACCATCAAACTGAGGGAAAGCAAGCAATGCTAACTAGCCCTCCCTGTGCTGACACTTTAACACTGAAGAATGGATGCTACATCGACCGCCCAACACGTACCACCAAAAAGCATGGATTCATGGATTATCAGGAATGCAGGAGAATTAACAATGTGACTTAATACAGGAAAAATATGTGAATTAATTATGACTAAGGCATTTCAATCATAATGATGTCTTAAGGGGACAGGCTGTAAAACTGACCAGTGCACATGTCATCTTACCAAGTGCATTTAGCTTAGAAATACTTCTTTATGACTTCATCATGTTTGTGGTGGTGACCTGGTCCGTCTTTAACATTGATAATGTATTAACCATTTGTTCCAGTACATCCATGACATGAGAAAACTATTAGAAACTGAAACCAAAATTATGATCTAATTTGCATTTGCAGTTATATTACATACTGAATTGGCTAATCCTTTGCTCTTTTCCTTTTAACCAGCTGAGATGAAGTTGTGGAATTTAGTCATCCAAGTATTATGATGTGGTTTATTGAACTGAAATCTCTGGTTGAATTTCCAAAATTACAAAATAGACTTCAAATGAGGAACTTAACATGCGATACCTATATATTTGTGTGGTCGGAAAACTATAACACTCTGCCACCTAACCACTCTACAAACGTTCATTCAGAAAATTAAATAACCACTTGTTCATGGGAGGCGCATCATATACAGCATAACCAAATTGAAATGAAATAAGCAGCAGGGGGGGTCCACCTGTGTTTGGAGAGCTAGGGTTGCTCTGCATAACTAATGTGAGTCTGAGCCCTCTAATGGAGCTCTGTAGGCTTAGTAGGCAAAAATGGATAAGTTCCTCTGCAGCTGAACTAAATCCCAATATTTAACAGGTCACACTAGTGTGGGTCGCTATACTCTGGACCCTGGCACCTTCTCGGGCAAAGAAACAGAGGGCAATAATCTCTAATTCCAGACACAAACCTGACTGTCATTATACAGGACATCAGGCTGAACCACCACATCCCATTTATTCTTGCTTCAATGCAGGAGCTGGACTATCTAGCTAACTCAGAGCTGGTGGTCTGTGTACCTTAGGTTTACTTCTTGTGCTTGTTTTGAAATGTTAATGGGAAAGCAAATTTCGGTAGCTCATTAAAAATGTATTGCTCAGATTTCAATACCTCTTAAAATGTATTCCCAATTCAGATACAGTATATGGTGTAGTCATTATACATTCACTAACACAGCAGTAATGGATTTAAAATGGTTTATTACATTTGATGGATGAAGGTCGACTAAGATGATGTACTGCAGCAGACATAAGAGATGGAGGGATCAGGGCTGAGGGATGGAGGGATGGAGGGTGAAGGGCGAAATCAGGGTTGTGGATGGTTGGATGGAGGACTGGTGGGCTGGCTGGTGGTGGGAAGTCAAGCAAAAAGGAGTGAGGCAAGACTCTGAATGAGGAAGCTGTGCTTTTGGTGCAGAAGTAGGATGAGTTGGAGGCATGCTCTTTGTTTCCTGAACCTAGTTTTAAAATGTTATATTCCAAACATCTGTTTAGCAATTCATTTGAGCGCAGTATTGTGCCCACTGACAGCTGTTTCTGCCATTTGAAGACACCAAGGTAAAGTCATCTAACTCTATCTAACCAAGCTATATTCATGAAAACTTGAAAAATGGCAAGTGTGGATAAGATCAATACAACTATGCAAGTTGTTGTTAGTCTACATACAGAAATAACAACCATTAAATTGACATATTGGTTTCCTAGCAACCACTACCACAACTAAAAGTGACACTTAATACTTGAATGGTTACAGCAAAAACAAAATACCGCCACTCTGAAATAAAAAAAAACATGACCACAATGTCACGCTGAATGAATTACTTGAATGAAATGAATTCAGTCCTATTGTTAAAAGCTCTTTTCCTGCAATTCGAGGACAAACATCACGGGTATCTAAAATAGATCATGATGTAAATTTACCGAATATTAACTAAGAAAAGAAATAATAACCTGTTGTGGCCCAGTGTATTTAGACAGAATGCAAAGTGAATTTTAGAGGCAGCTGGTCAGTGGAAAGACGATTTAGAGATTAGATGCAAATTTGAAATTTAATTTAAATCTGAGTTGAAAATGTTTAGAAAAGATCCACATATCTCAGTTCCTTATGAATCTGCTTTATAAACATAACAGCAAGAGAGTGAAGGCAGAGACAAGAAGAAAATGGGAGAGAGATTAGCTAGCTTGTCCAAGGTGAAAATTCACTACCTTCAGGGTGGCTGAGCAACCTAAAACGATTAGTGTGTAACCTTGATTTTCCCAGTTGAAGTCCTACCTTTGTCAGTCGCTTGGCTCTGTTTTATTACTCTACATGGATGCAAAATAGAAGGAAATTCCCAATAGTGCATAGCGTCTGAGAAGAATCACACCAAAAGGCCTATTATCAAAAGAAAGATCCTTTAATTACTGCTCATTAATTACATTTCTCCCCACACAATGGTTTACAGGCAGTGAGTATGCATGTTGAACATTGTTCTGGAAGCAGAGAGAGAATGAAGGGCCGTTGCTTGCGGAGCCATGTAGAAAACTGGAGGAAAATTGATAATGTTTCAGTGATGAATGATAGTGCCAGCTCACCTGCGGATCCTGTTAAGGAGCGAGGAGAGTGCTGTTGATCTAAATCATTGATGGCTCTTACCAATGGCTCACGCTGAGGTCCTACCGATGAGACGAACAAGTTCGTAACACAGAGCACGTTTTCTATTAGAGCAGTCACTGTAACAAGAAGGGAGCAGGTGTGGGCCTCGTTTCACTGCTTTGACCGCTGTGACACTGACAGTAACAGACCCCATCTACAGAGGACAAGGAAGGAAACGTGTTCTGTGGATACAAGCATTGTTTCACACCCCGTCCATTTCCTCCTTTCTGATGTTTACATGCTGAATGATTATTTGTCTTACTACTTTTGGAATCTCACATTTGGTGAGTTCTCCTTTGCAGTTTAACTTGTATGTGAGGTTTTTTTTGTTTGTTTGTTTGTTGTTGTTTTTTTTTACCTAACGGAATATGTAACAGAAAATGAAGGAAATATGCTAATTTGCATTTTTGCCTGGAGCTAAATAAGAAGAAGGAAGAAGGTTCTTACATATATCTGTTAAATACGAAGCTGGAGCCAAAATAATGGATACAACGTCTAGCCTGGCTCTGTCTGAAGGTAACAAAATACACAGCTCCTCTAAACTCACATATTTGTTTAATCTGCATAAAAATTCATGTGGGATTGTGATGTGCATTACTGATGACATGTCACTGCAACAATTTTTTTGTAATGTATTAAACAAACAAGATATAATGTGCTAATCTGTAGACTTTAACTGGGCTTTAGTTGTGCTGGTATGCTAAGCCAGACTGGCTCCAGCTTCATATTTAAGAGATAGGTGTAAGATTAATATTTATCCTCTCTAGGCAAGAAAGTGAAGGGTAAGTTGAAAATGTTGAGTTTCTTTAATTTACTTAAGATCCAAAAATGTAATTTAATACATTTCTAGAATAAATCAATTTAAAAAATCACCAGACATAGTGCTTCAGATCCTGATTCTGCCTCTCGTTTGGACTGTCCTTAATCTTTGGAGCAGGAGCAGCTACTAAAGAAAGTGTCTTTGTTTCAGGGTGATGAGAAAATCTAACAAACTTTATTGATCCCAGAGGAAGAGATTTAATTGACCCTCCTGTTGGTCCTAAATGGACACCCTATCTACTAGGATGTAGATGGAGAGATATATATATCCAAACTGATAGCTTTTATGCTGGTGTTAGAAATAAGGATTATGCATTATTACTAATGGATGTACAGCAGCTACAGCACTTTAGAGTTGCTATTACTGACACAAATAAACACACACTCTCATCACTATATAACTCATGGGAGACAATGGCATAGTTTAACACAGCTCTAGAGGGGCTTTTAAAATCAGGCCCTTATTGTAAGAGGAGCATTGTACTCCACATACTAAAGTGACACTGTTCTGTCCCTACATAATTCTAGCTTTTCTTTCTGAAGAGAGCATTTTCTATGTCTTTGAAATCATACAAATACAACACAGCACACACAACAATAGCCAGTTATCAATAGATAATGATTTGGTGTCTGATCTTTTGCCATGTAACATTTAGCACTCATCTTTTGCTCTCATCGATTCAGAAGCACTTTAAACTGAAGATTTTCCATAAATATCTTTGCAGAATGGAAGACTAAACTTCTCCACATGTCCTCAGGGTGACAGATGTTAGATTTGCATTTATCGAAACTGAATTTCTCTTGACGCACGCTAGACCAGTGACCTCTCCAGTTGTTTCTCTGCATTATTCCGGTGCATGCTGAAGTAAGAAGATAGATTTTTTTTCTTTTTCAAATGCCCTCTGCTCCTTAGGTATAGGACAGGGGGGAAAATGCATTTTAACCACTCAAGAAGGGGGATAATGTGCATCTGTCTCTGTGCTACTGCACAAAGTGAATGTGCAAAAGGATATGCTCAGAAAAATGACAAAAATGAAATGTTGAAAGCTGAAGTTGGAAAGGAGTGGAAAAGAGACGATGACTTGGTCTATGGGGATCAGTGTAGGTGAAGACTTTTAGTAAACCCTGTCTCCCATCCGCATGAATACATCAAAAAACAAACAAACAAAATGATTGTTTATTTATTTCCTTTGAACCTGGGCACTCATGACTGACATGATCTTTTATACCAGCAGATCTGAGCTGAGTTTCTACTCGATTGTGGAGCATCATGGAAACTTGGAGAATGACATGGCTTGAAGTGAGAGATTTTTCAAAACATACTCGAGGAACTCTATCAGATATGTGCATTATATCCTTCCACACTTTGTCATATAAATAATGTTGACTAACTGTTTCTTAGGTGAGACCAAATACAAATTTGTTCTCTTCTATGGTGTGACAGGAAAAATTAAACTCAGTTGCAGCTGAATCTTTCAAATTATACACTGTTATCATTTCTTAAAGGTCCAGTGTGAAAAATGTCGTGGCATCATAGTGGTGAAGTTGCAGAATGCAATCCTCTTGTTTCAAGCACGAAGGAGAAAACTACAGTGTAAGTTCCTTCATGCATTCAGCTTGGTCATATGTTCCAAATAACTGTGCATGCTTGTAGGTGGGAAGCCGGTGCCAGTTCAGATCCTTGTAGCTGCAATGCCTCCTCGCACTAGTTGGTCATGGTATGTATAAACTTCCTTTATAAACATGCTTTTAATTAAATGCTATGATCAAACTCATTACAAACCCCATTTGTTTGAGAAACACATCACATTTGAACGTGTAGCTCCATATATTGATTTCTCTGCTGATTATTGCAATTAACCGTCAACATGAGGAAAGTTACAGATTTCTACTATGATCATGCAAAAGGTTTCTAATATCATGCAGCGTGTATAACAAAAATATTCTTTTGATTCAAGACTATATTACAACTAAAAGTGTAACAGTATAAAGCAGATTAAGACAAAGAGGTTAATGGATGTCGTGATGGTTTTTAACACCACAACGTTAACTTGACTAATGGGATAACCCATTAAGTAGGGCTGACAGTGTGAATGCAAAATACATTAGGTATGAATTATGTTCATAAATTATGATTACAAACACACTCCATAATCAAATAACCTTCGACTAAGCCACACTATCTTCATTCACCATCCTTGTTGCTCCTCTGTGGTACTACCTGACATGATTTGATGGTATAGGAAGATATTTGACAGTACTCATTTGTCTTCAGGATACTAACCTCACCAATACAAGAGGTCTGCAGCCAACTTGGCACAAAATGCTACAACAAATGTTAAAATGTTAAAATGCATGTGTTACAATGGCAGCCAATAAACTCAATTCAATCCACGTCCACACTGGGCAATGGGTTTTTCTATAATTATATGCTCAGACTAAAGAAAATGAGCAAAATTTTGGGGGGAAATAGTTAAACAGGGTGAACCACTTCAGGTAAAATGTGCAGAGCAGACTGGGATGAGTAAATGGATGTTTTAACCTTCTCTTAAAATAAAACTGAATGGCTTGAAACTTCTGTTTTTGCCAGCAGACATGCTGTGAGACTATATTCAGATGTTACAGATATCATAATATTGTGACTATGTATGACAAATCTGACTGGGACTGGAAGTAGTAAAGTTGAGAAGTTGTAAGCCTTTAGCAATAAGAAAGCAGTTTGTCACGACTGCTAATGGATCTGAATAAGAAATGAAACCAGCGAGTCAGTATGTATGACCTTTTGTGGTTTGACTGATCCATTGATAGATAGATAGATAGATAGATAGATAGATAGATAGATAGATAGATGACA